>NW_009617970.1:28759-36124 GCF_000690535.1 Cariama cristata
TCAAACTTATCCAAAAGAGTCCTGTCTCTATGAGATCCTCTTCAGTAATGCTTGTATCTTGGAGCCACTAATAGCACAAGGGATAAGCGAATAAGTACCTTAGGAAATAGCATCTCCCTTTGGATTTGAGACCTCTAGGATGGGTGACAGCCCACAGTCCATCAGCCCCTTCCATGAGAAAGTGCTTTCCTCTGCCAGCTGGCTCTGGAAACAACCACGGTGTGATCCTGCTGGCCTGGCTTTGGCCACGGGAGCTCAGCAGCCCAGGCAGGCTCACTGCAGCCACAGATAAAGCCACTGGTGTGCGAGGAGGGTTCAACCCTTCCAAAACTTTCTCGCCATTGGCAGAAGTTGCACTGGACACACTGATGAAGGAGGCTGTTAGGACAGTGCATGGAGGCAGAGGGCAGAGAAGCCCCGGGAACTCTTGCTAGCCTTTACAGACCTTCGCCAAACCGCTGCCTGCAAGCAGCCAAAGCAATTTGTTTCTGGCCAGGAGAATATTGGAGTTAGAAGCTAAGATGCTGGATCCCAAATGCTGGCTGGGATCTGCAGGCATCACGGTCACCCCTGCTTGCAAAGCTGGCAGCACAGGAGTAAACACCATTGCTGATCCAGTAGGTCCACTGGAGGCAAGATGAAGAAATACCATTTATCTCTGCACAAAGCAGAGCCAAATCCCATCTCCACACTTGGCAACTCATTACTGGAAAGATAAAACTGGAGGGAGCTTAGGCAAGATCAGGGCAGTGAATGGAGCTGGCAGAAAGGGAGATGGGTGTGCCAACAAGGGGAGCACACAGCTCACATGGGGATGGAGCAGCTCTCCTGCTCAGGGAGCCTTCTTGTGGTTCCTTCCAGCAGCCTGAACTCTGCCTGAAACAGGAGACAGTCTACAATGCAGAGCACCTTCTGCAAATGAACACTGCCCTCTCCTGCTCTCTCCTTCCCCGCTTCACTACGTCAGGTACCTGCTCCCAGCTACCTTAATGCTGTCACTGCTATGCTGAGCCCAGCAGCCAGGTTAAACTAAACCTAGAGACCAAAGAGAGAGGCACAAAACAGGTTAGTCTGGATGCCATTAACACAGGGCTTCGGCAGGAGGACTGCAAAAAGGAGAGGAACGGCCCTACTGTGTCCAGCCGGCTCCATCCTCCAGCACATGCTTAAGGAGGGGCAGGATGTACACACTGCCAGTGCTGCGCAGTGTGAGTCTACCCTGCCAGCCTCCTGCGATGGGAAAATCAGCACCTTTCTAAGCCAAAGGTGGTGTCTGTGCTTTCAATAGTCTTCATGGACTCTTAAGAAGGTGTCAAAGTTATTTTTGAACCCTGCTAGACTTGTAATATCCATGACATCCTAATCACTATGAGGAAAATGGTCCATGGCCAGAAGTCTTACTTACAGTCACCTCACCACAAGTCCCTCTCTTCCCCGTATCTGATGATGCTGTAGTGCTCTCCGTCAAGCTTCTCCGTAGCCACCTCATTTCTGTTTCTGCACGTGTCTTTTGAATTCTGCAGTCCTGTCTTCCCCTGGTGCATCCTCACTCCTGCGACCTCTCCAGGAATGGTTTCTCTGGGGATCCATCAGCCTGTCAGAGCTGGGGTTGGGCCACATTCCCTTTAGTCTCCTTGCAGGCATGGATGTGCTCCGGATCAGATGACCTCTAAGTGCCTGCTTTTGCAACTGCTGTTAGCAGCCTTTGCAGACACTGTGAATCTTCAGCAATTAACATCGCAGTTGGGTTTACACTAGCATGACGGGGATGCTCAGATCTGTGCTAATGCACTGGACTCTTCTCCCAAACATCTGTTTATTGCTCTGCAATTTTGAGACCCTTGAGGTTGGGCAGCACTTTTTTTTCAGAGAAATAACCTAAGAAATAACTGGTGTTCTACAGACATGACTAGCACAAATACAATAATATCCCATCCCAAGTTATACCACAGTTCATGAAAAGCCAACCAGCATCAGGAAGTTTGGATGGGGTGAACCACACAGCCTCCCCCAGTAGGATGAAGTCAGTCCCAAGCACTGAACATCCAAAACAGACGTGCCATTTCTCTTTGGCACAGACCTGGGACCATCCCAAAGAAAAGGAGCAAACACTCAGCACTGGGGAAATGCCCGAAGTCTCTTCAGCATCCATGCAGGGAGGATCTCCCAGCAGTCCAAGAGATTAACTGATTAAATGACTGCATCATTAAATGATTTTGGATTCAACAGCCAGCCACGTGCTGCCAACCAGCTTGTGCACGCGAGGTTGAGCCTGCATCCTGAGGCTAGGACCCTCCTCTCTGGGATATGGACCCTAAAGGAGAAGGGACCAAAGGCATCATGTGGCCTATACAACACAGATTTGGCGACGTCACACCTGACAGATGTGTGCTTTAAGGGATCCACATGAGTGGTGTGCAACACCCTTAGGGAAAACCCCTCCCAGACATTCACTCTTTTTACCATGAAAATGCCATGTCCACTCTGGATCTTCCTTACTGCAATTCAAACCATAGCTTCCTTCCATGTTGGAAACAACTTTTTATATATTTGAAGGCCCCTTATCCACCAATTTTTGTTTTTCTTGCCTAAACCACAATTCTCTTGCTCCTTCCTTTTATTACATTGGATGTGCTTTAGTTGGCACACTTTTTTCTGTGAAGCATGGACCCAAAACTGGACCCAGTGCTCCAGCCTCGGCAACAGCAAGGAGAGCCAGAGAGGATCTCGCACAAACCTTGGAGCTCTTGTTTACAACTCTGGCAGAGTTTTCTGCCCTGCTTTTGTTGCACCACCTGCTGTGGACTTTGACCAGAACTGGCACCCCACTTGTTTCCCATCCCATACACTATTCCTTATTTCTGCCCACATGCAGGAACTTGCATCTGCTGAACAACAGCCTGGGCCTCAGATTGCACCTCCAGTTTATCCAACTTCTTCTAAAAACTAACTCTGCCTTTTAGCACCTTGCAGAGATGCCCAGTGTTACAGCATCTGTGTATTTAATAAGTGCATGCTATGGCACACCACTGAGGTAATTAGTGAAAATAAAAAGCAATCCCACAGCCCTGGTTTTCCAAAAGAAACAACATATTCAATCACCCTCAGAGTAGGAAAGTTTTCTCTTAGTTTTAAATAGAATTTCTTGTGTTTCGGTGTGAACCCATTGCCTCTGGTCCTGGCACTGGGCACCAGTGAGAAGAGCCTGGCTCCATCCTCTTGGAACCCTCCCTGCAGGTATTTATACGCATTGATGAGATCCTCCTGAGCCTGCTCTTCTCCAGGCTGAACAGTCCCAGCTCTCTCAGCCTTTCTTCATGGGAGAGATCAGTCCCTTTGTCATCTTTGTGGCCTTTCACTGGATCTCCAGTATGTCCATGTCCCTCTTGTACTGAGGAACCCAGAACTGGACATAGCTCTCCAGCTGTGGCCTCACCAGTGCTGCGTAGAGGGGATAGATCGCCTCCCTCAGCTTGCTGGCAACCCTCCTCCTAATGCAGCTGAGGATCCCATTTGCCTTCTTTACTGTGCAATCACATTGCTGGCTCATGGTCAGCATGGTGTCTACCAGGACCCCGAGGGCCTTTTCTGCCAAGTTGATTTCCAGCCTGTTGACTCCCAGCTGTGCTTGTACATGGGGTTATTCCTCCTCAGATGCAGGACTTTGCACTTCCCCTTGTTGAACTTCATAAGATTCCCGTTGGCCCCTTTCTCCAGCCTGTCCATATCCCTCTGGATGTCAGCACAACCCTCTGGTGCATCAGCCACTCCTCCCAGTTTTGTGTGAGCAGCAAACTTGCTGAGGGTATCCTCTGCCCCATCGTCCGGATCATTAACAAAGATGTAAACCAGTATTGGCTCCAGTACCGATGTCTGGAGCTTTCCATCAGTAGCCTCTAGCTGGGCTTCATGCAATTGATCACAACCATTTCAGCCTGGCAGTTGAGCCAGTTTTCAATCCACTTCACTATCTACTTATCTAGTCTGTTATCTCATCAGCTTGTCTATGAGGATGTTACAGAAGAGAGTGTTGAAACCCTTGCTAAATCAAGATAAACAATATCCACTGCTCTCCCCTCATCCACCAAGTTAGTCATTTCAGTGCAGAAGGCTATTAGCATGGCTTCCCCTTTGTAATCTATGCCGATTGCTCCCAGTCATCTTCATGTCCTTGCTGTGTTTGGAAATGGCTTCATGGATCATTGGCTCCGTGGGATTCACAGGGAGTGTTGCGAGCGACCTTGAACAACAGAGCCTTGAAGGAAATAGTCTGAGAAAGCAAGTAATGAAGCAAGCGCAGAAAGTGAGCTGAAGATAAAAATGTTTTGAAGCACAGCTGTGAGACCGAAACTAGAAGACACGTGTCTTGATTAACAGCACCAATTAAAAGCTTAGCCGCGGTGCGTGGACAGCAGGGGTTAACCAATCCATGAACAAACTAGGGCGCGTGGACAGCTAGTGAATCTATATAAGCACAAACAATAAAGGTCTTTGGTTTTACCCGTGCCAGAGTCCGTGAATCAATCCCTACAGGCTCCATCCCCTTCCCAGGGATCAAGGTGAGGCTGGTCAGCCTCAGCTCTCCAGACCTTCACTCTTGCCCTTCTGGAAGGCAGGAGTGACACTGGTTTTCTTCCAGGCCTCAGGAAGACAAGTGTGAGCTGATGGAGAGTGGCCTCGCAGACTCATTGCCAGCTCCCTCAGCACTCATGTGGGTGCGCCCCGTCAGGCTCCCTGGATCTGTGAGTGTCCAGTTTGTTTAAGTGCTCCCTAACCTGGTCCTCCTCTGCCAGACATAAGCCTTCCTTGCTCCAGACCTTCCCCCTGGTCTCAGGGGTCTGGGAGTCCTGAAGACTGGTCTGACCAGTAAGTGAAGGTGGTGAAGAGCTGAAGAGGGCATCGAGTACCGTGGCCTTTTCCATGCCTTGTGTCACCAGGGTCCCTGCCCCACTTAGCAGTGGGCCCATATTTTCTCTTGCTTTCCCTTTGCTGCTGATATACTTGTAGAAGCCCTTCTTGTTGCCAACAGATTCAGTTCCAGATGGGCTTTGGCTTTCCTAACCCCATGCCTATGTCCTTGAACCACATCTCTATAGTCCTCCTATGTCACCTGCCCTTGCTTCCACCTCTTGCACACCTCCTTTTCATATGCGAGCTCAGTTAGGAGCCCCCAGCACATCCATGCAGGCCTCCTGTCACCTTTGCTTGACTCCCTGTTCATCAGGATCCTTGAAAATCCATCAGCTCTCCTGGACCTCTCATCCCTCCAGGGCTGTGTCCCATAGAAACACAGCTTTCCAGCCTAGTGATCTTCAAAACATTCACCTGGGCAAGGAGCAACCTAATTTCGAGGGATCAGTTAAAGCCCTGACACATGAGATTTAAAGCCCCTCGGCTGACAGCAACTCATTATCCACAAATATCTGCACTCTGCTAAATTCCCAGCCTCGACAGCCTCCTGTGCCAATGACTTCCACAATCTAATAACAGTGCATGCAGGCCAGTATTCCCTTGCATTAGTCTCCTTTATAATTTCTGACTGTGTAGGAGTCAGGAAATGGAGAAAAGGATTTTCTAAATCAATTTTTTTAGTCAATTCATAATTATTTATAGACGTTTCCCCATAGTGGAATGCATTTTTTAATGAAGATGATGCCCAGGAATTGGCAAGACCAGAGTTTTTGAGAGGCTATTAGGTCAAACAGTTACAGATCAAGTGCCTTGAAAACAAGGAGATCCAACATAAAAGTTTTTTAAAAGTAAGCATTTCAAAGTATAGAGCAAAAAAATGGGAATGTCTTGGCTCTCAGCATCATTCCTTTCTACATATGTCCTACAGCAGCCTCTCTCTCTGAAGACAGTGTTTGTCAAGTAAAAATACAAGCCAGGCAAGATACAGGATAGGAGAGAACACTACCACTGGACAACTAAAGAAAATGGACCAATACTAGAAAATTCCATCATAATTATTTCTGGCAAGCCCTACAGCAAGCCCAGGCTCTCTGCTTAAGTCATTTTGATAAGCAGAATGTGGCAAATGGTGGGAAAACTACCATTTCCTCAACCTAATGGCTCCCTGGGTTCATTCCCCAGCACTTACAACATGCACCTCACAACAAGCCTGATTTTGTTGGCCTTCAGCCTCCAGCTCCTCCATCTCAGCAATGCAAGTATGGCTCAGACAGGCCCCCAGCTCCCCTCAGCATCCCGGAAGAGCATTGGCACAGTGAGGACGCAGCCAGCTTGCCTAGATCCCGAAAGGAGTCAGATGCCCTCCTGCAGACACCTGCGCATCTCTCTGTGGGCCCACAGGCAAGAGTGAGTGGCCTCGCTGTGGATGTCTAAAGTGGGGCAGATGAATTGCAGTCCGGTGGGAGGATGTGCTACCACGTCAGCAGACACCACTGGAGGTCAGTGTGAGCTAGCACCGCTGTGGAGTAGGATAGGGACGGGGAATTCCTACTGCCCTGGCTATACTGAGGTCCCTTTTTGGTCTCCCCAATCCCTCTTGATACAGTTCCAGACACAGGAGCAAGCAGCTGAGTCCCCCTTTCCCCACAATCGCTGATGTGGGGGTGGATGCACACAAATACATGCAGACACACACACACACACACACACGATTTTCATGCATGGTTAAGAAGCTCACGAGGGGAAACGATGCTCCGGTTTGGTAATGGGCAGGATCAGGCTCCAAACCTCCTGCTGGATGCACCGCACTGCATCAGTGACCACAATGTACTTAGGGGTAGCGTCCCTCCACGAGCAGCAAGGGCTGAAAAATCCACCACAGTCACGCTATGCTTCAGCAAAAGGACTACAGAAAATGTGGAAGAGCAAAAAGGAGCAGCAAATAACATCCTTAGAGGTGGCATGGAGACCACCAGAAAAGACCACACTGGGCATGTGGTCTGTTAGGAAAGGTGTGAGAAAGGGTGCAAGGAAGCTGGTATGGCTCAACAGGGAAGAAATATATTGTTGCATTAAAATATATTAGCACAGTGGGCTAAGAAGGCATGATTCAAAAAACCAGATCTGCTTCCAAACACGGAAAACAGAAAGACTCTTCACCTCAATCAGATCAAATGCAATAATTTAATCAGGCACACCAGAAATTGGCCTGAGGGGTAACTGATTAAAGGCATCAAAACTGGCACCAAATCCTTTTTGTGATGCATTAGGAGCAAGGCAGGCAGTCTGAGGGGCACTGATGTGCAGAAGGAGCACTCAAAGAGGTGTTTGCAGAGAGATTATTTGCGTCAGAGGCAGAAGAAGAAGGGATCCTCTTCCATGTGAGTTCAGATTTTCCCAGCCCTCAGGACCCCTTGGGTTCACCCTAACCACCCTCCCAACTCTGCCCAGGGT
>NW_009617970.1:36136-53531 GCF_000690535.1 Cariama cristata
TCAGGGGAAGGAGACCAGCTGGAGGACTCACGGTGGGCTGGCAGAGCAGGAGGCGGGCATCAGCGACGTGGGCCGGGGGGGGCTGCAGCTTGGCACACACATACATCACATTGGAGAAGAGCCAGTGGAAGCAGAGCTCCACCCGAGCCCCGCAGGGGAAGGTCACCATTTTGCTTGGTGGCTCTGGAAGGGAAAGCTGAGAGGGGTCAGCTCCTCGGAAGGTCCCGCTGACACTTCCCTGCAGACTGGTGTCCCTGAGGGGTATGGGGACCTCCAGCCCTCTCCTCCCCCCTACCCGGTAGCCCTCCCCACATCCTGCATGGCTCACCGTGGCCGTGTCCCCAGCGCTCAGCAGCTGCTCCCGAGGGACAGACTGGGTCCGTCAGGGACCTGGCTTCCTTCAGAGTGTGTTTGATTTCCATCACCTGCTTTCCAGTGATTAAGGGATCCCGGCCGATGTCTGAGGGAGAGAGTTTGAAGGTGCAAGGGTCACTCCAGGTTCCTTATTTATTTCCTTGCCTTTCAGACGTGAACACCTCTGTACTGCTGCCAGGATACTAAAAGCTCACATGGGGCATGGCCTGTGATTTGGTTTTTAGGGAGGGATGGCTGGCTGGCTGGGATGGGATGGCGTGGAGCCACTTGGTTTCTGCTGCTATCTGTTCTCACCCCTGAGACCAAAGCAAGTGGTTTCTAGCTCGTCCCTTACCTTCTAACACATCCTCCAGCATGTGTGTAACCTTCTTCTCTTGCAGAATATGTTTCTTCAGGTATTTCATGAAGATCCCGGAGCTGAACTCCCCATCCTGCAACTCATAGGCTTCTGCATCTTCGCTCCTGCAAAAGTAAGGAGTCATCCTCACTGCAACAGGCACAAAGCCCTGGGGGCAAGTCAGGGCTTGCTGACTCCATCCAGACTCCGTCAGCTTAGTTCCAGTTAGCTCCTCAAGCAACGACATGAAGTGCTTGGTTTTGGCCCAGGAGAGGGTGGGAAGGGCATGGGATGGGAAAAAGCAGCAGAGGGGGATGGGAGAGGAGAACACAGCCTCTTTCGCCGGCCTAGGTGGGTGACAGTGGTTGAAAAGCCAGCAGAACTGGCACTGGAACAGTAAGCAACACTCATCACCTCAGGACGCTTCAGCTGACCTGCTCATAGCACATTCACCTTGGGAATCAGGCTCAGGCCTGGAAGGACAGATGACAGGAACGGATGCCACCTTCATGCATAACCTGTAACTGATGCACAGGCTGCCACTAGTGATGTCAGGAGGAAGGAAAGAAGGGTCTGAACAGCAAAAGCTAGAGATGAAGGGTGAGAGCCAGAGGAAACAAGAAAGAAGCCCTCTCAAGCCTCCAAAGCTACCATGCATGAAAGGATGCAAGGAGATACGACTGTGCCAGCATTTGGTCCTGTGCCACAATGTGGGGACAGCAAAGTGCACTTACGTGGCGTAGCCATAAACGGTATTGCCCCAGGGCTCCAGCGGCTGTACCTGGGAGAGGGCACACTCTGGGTTGTACCTGGAAGAGGAGACAAAGGCAGGAGTCAGTGTCAAGGACATCCGTCAGCATGTGCCTGGAGGGGACAGAGCCCCTATGCTCCACCAAGTCCATCTCCTATGGATGGCAATAAGATCAACCCTCACATCAAATATAACCACCTATATTACTTGGGCAGCAACAGAGGCAAAAGCTAGGAGTCCTACGAAGAACACAGGGAAGTGAGTAGATAGGGCCAGCTCTGACCTACCTGCACTGGTGAGCTGCTCTCTGCCCTGCAAGCGAGCCTGGAGCTGTGGCTGCAACCATGTCTCCTCCATCCTGAGGCTGGTTTTTAACAAATCCAGGCAGCAGCATAGTGCAGAGAACATATGGGTTCACTGAGGCCCAAGGGACGACTGTCCCTACAGAAGTCATAGGTATGCACATTGTATGGCTATGGCTCAACAACCTGTCCCAGGGGTCCAGGGTACCGCACAGGTCCCTTCCAGACCATGCATATACCTGCCTCAGGAAAACAAAGCATGCTACAGCTGATACACCTCCAGATCTCACGGAGAGATAGGATCTGGACACACACCCAGGTCTCGAAGCCCAAAGCTGGTCCCAGCACCCTGGTCTAGATGCAGCTCAACGAGCATAGACTCTGTTATTTCCAAAATCAGGTAGATCCAGAGTGACAGTCCTGGTTTCCGCCGAAAAAACATATCATGGTTGTACTTAATGGCCAAGCCTTGCCCATCTGATTGCAGCCAGACTGAACGTCATGGGGACCAGCTGCCTCCACTTTACACCAGTGACTTGGAGCTGTTCCCAGTTGCGCAGGGATAAGAGTCAGGCACTGAGGTGGTGTTACTCCGCCTTATTCAATTCCAACACAGTTTCCTGGGGCTGAAGCTGGCATGCTAAGGAAAGCAGAAGGGACGGTTGTATCACCAGCAGCCAGCATATTACCTACTCCTGGTGGCACAGTCTGGAGATGTTTAATGGCAGTATTCATCTGGCTTGTGCAAGTTTTCTAAAGACGATCAGAAGAGAAAATGTGGAAAAGGAGCTATGCTTCTAAATATGAACATTGAGCAGAGAGATTTATCTGCTCCTCAGCGGCTCCTAAATGAATGCAGAAATCTGGGATGCCAGGTCCAAGGAGAAATGAGACATTGGATCCCAAAATAATCTGAAGTCCTGTTGTCCCCATGCTGGGGACATCTACCCAAAGCTGCACAGACACAAGTTGATGCAAACCTTTTGTGATGGCACCAGCAGGCATCCACAGCTCCAGCAAGCCCAGCTACTGCCTGCAGCGGAAATCTTGGCTGTGATCTCCTGCCCCAACAGAAGACAAGCTTCAGCAGGGGCATTTCCAGACCATGACCAAACACAGGGAAAGGCCTGACAGTGGAGAAGGTGGCAGCGCTCCCTCCTGCTCCAGACTCAAAACCACTCTCAGTAACACAGCACATCTCATGCAATCTCTCTCTGATCTGCAGCGCAGGTAGGAGACACTGTCCTCCTTCTGTCCTAAGTGGCACATGTTAGAAACCCTCATAAATCAGGGAATTCCTAGAAGAGGCAATCGCATCCACCCAAAATCAGCACACAAATGTATAAGGCTACACGCAGGCTCCACGTTCCCGGTTCCTCCTCTGCTGAAGCTGAACATCTGCTACCACTTGGCAAAGGGGGATGTGTTTCTCATCGCCTTGGCATTTCTGATGCCGACATATGGGGTGAAGAGATACTCCGAGTGAGTTCCCTCTTAGCACAGACAACAGCTCCTCACAGTTCACGCACAGCTGACTGAACTGTCAACAGACTTGCAGCATCAGTCCAACCAAAAGGGCGTTGGGAAAGTAGGCCCCAGGAGCCTTGTTTTACAGAGCAGTGTAAACACATACAACTATGAAATCCAGATGCTTTGCTGAGCTGAAATAGTGACTTCTCAAGAAAAATGAGCTCAGGAGAGAGCTTCTACAGCAATCCCTCACAAGCACTAAGTGCTGTGCTTGCTGTGAGAAAGGGGAGGAAAGAAGTGTGAGGTTTGGAGGAGGAAAGAGAACAACGGCTGCACAACCATGCCTAAACATCACAGCAGATCTCACACTGCATCCTTTTCCCAAAGTGCCATGAAGACTCCCCTGAGCATGGAAACCACTGGCAATGCCAAGAAAGGAAACGTCAGCTCAAAAGCTATTTCATAGATTGTCACTGTTCACATTAGTGATCCCTATGCAGCCTTCATGTCACCATGCTGCCTCCTCATCACACACTGCACTTGGATGGGCTACCAGCAGCCTGAAGACACACTAGCCCAGCTCCACCAGTGCATCCATGACAGCCAGGTGCTCCTGCTCAGCTGCAAGCTGTCCCCTGCATGTTATCGTGCTGGGGAGAGAGGCAAGGGGTTGCCACGTGTGGCAGGGGACAATTGACAGTGCAGGGAAGCAACACACTCTGCTCGCAGCAGCAGCAGTGAGCAAGAAGGGACAAAGAGGATGCTTCACTATGGGGCATTCAGGGCAGGTATTAAGCGACACCAAGCTCCAGCGATGCTGGTAACTCAGAGTTGCAGCAGCAGGAGAAGTCCCAGCACAGCCAGCTTGTAAGCTATTCAAAGCAAGTATTCCCTCCTCTGCAGCTAAAAGGCATCAAAGATTTAACATCTTTCCAGGAGCTCGCAGCTCTTTCAGGGCAGCAGTATCAAAATCCCAGTCATCTTTCTGGTTCCTGGTGCAGGAATCACAGAAGGAAGAGGGAGACTTTTCTGCATTTGCCCTCCATGTCTTTTCTGACCTGTAAATCCGCCTCAGGAGACTGAAATAAATGAACTAATGACAGCTTCTACTGAAATAGCCTACCTACCTCCGCTGAAAATGGGTAAGTAGTAATTTTCTGCAGCCCACAAGCTGCAGGATTGAGAACTGCAGGCCAAGGGAGGATGATGAGCTTTCCACAGACAGAGGGAAAAAGCTGATCTCTGACCTCAGTAGCAGCCTGGGTCCCACTTCACGACATGACCACTTCAGAAGCATTTAATGCCAGTAAAAACCAAGCAGCATGGCTTAAAATATTTTCCCCATCATGTTGCACTCTTCTCACTAAGATGTTAAGAAAAATTCAGCCAGGAGAAGACAGGTGAGCTAGACAGTCCCAGCCTGAGCACGTGGGCAACACGTACCATGAAAGCACAAGATCAGTAAGATGCTGCTACAGCCTGCCAGGTCAGGTGGTTCAGTGTAGGGGTTGAAACACAAAAAGACAAACTCTATGCTGAATTTCAGCCAACAATTTATGCCAAGGCAAAGCCATTCCTCTGCAGGCTTTAGGTGATTTGCCTGTATTTGCCAGGCTTCTTCACCCCAAAAAATCAAGGGAGGGTATCCAGCCCCTTCTCTCCAGCAGACCTCAGCATCTGATGCTCTCTATACCTAATACGTGACCGACTGGTCTTCCCAGGACATCTTGCAAGACCTGACAATCTTGCTGATTTTATGACACAGCTCGATAAATTTTGAGAGAGAGCTGGGCTCAGCAGCTCAATGCGGGATGTGGCCCCAGCAATTCACAGGAACATCCCACTTGACTGTGTAGAAGCCCACTGCTGAAGCAGGGGCTGAGGCTGGCAGCCATTTCCTCGGACCCCTCAAAACACTACACTCTGCAAGGAAGGGGAAAGAGCACCCTACCATTTCCTGCAGGTGTCCAGCAGGATGAGGTTCAGGGCCGTCTGCTGCTGCTGCATCTTCTGGAGGATCCTCTGCACACTGATGCAGTTCTCAGGGGCATAGGGTTGCGGAGCGTCAACGGGGACCATGTAGTTCCTCCCCGAATGTTCATACCCGTGCCCGGCATAGTAGAATATAGCTGGGAACAGGGAGAGGAGAGGATAAGTCACAATGCGAACCTGCGGGTCTGTAACCAGCTCCCCACAGCCATGTCCCACCACCTGTCCTGAAGGGATACTGGTGCAGGGCAGACCTAGACCCGTAGTATCTATGAAACTGGAGCTATGCTGACCTCACAATTTTGACTTTTTTCCAGTCCATTCCCTTCAGCAGAGTTGGAAGCAGCCCTGAGAGGCTCTCCTGTACTTGCAGCTTCCAGCACCATTCGTCAGGAGACCCCAAAGTCACTGGGTTTACACGTTTCTATAACCATCTGTGCTACAACACCCAAGCTCGCCATCTGCCAGGCTGAGTAACAGCTTTGTATAAAGTTTTGGTTAATCATCAGCTCTTTGCAAGAATATGAGGACAAAGTATTTTACTATGATGAACATTAACAGCCTTTTAAATGAGAAGCTCCTCAGTTTCCTAGTTTTGGAGGAGAGACTAGCAATGGATTAGTCAATGGGAAACACTCTCCAGATTTCAAAGGTCTGCCTGTATTTACACATCTATAAGCTGGTGAAAAATGTGATAGACACAGAGACATGAGTTCTCCAGATGTCCAGAACATGTGGACCACATGCTTCAACAACCTCAGACCAGATACCAGCCCTGTAAGGTAGGACAGGAGTCAGACTCATCCAGGTGGGAAGTCCAATAGCCAACAAGATTTTTGGTTTCAAGTTTTACTCTTAAGCACATGAGACAGTTATGCTTTCTGCCTTCACAAGAGACAGCAACATGGGAACATCCAGCTTGGAAAGCCAGCACTGAGGAGCTTGTGCTTGTGCACCCAAGCTGGTGTTTCTCTCTGACCCGTGTGCGGCAAAGGGCTTTCCTTCTGCACAGGAATCCCCATGGGGGCTGTAGCTTCACTGCACAGCGGCTGGCTACCCCTTCCCAGCACTGATGTCGCTGCCTGGGGGATGCTGGTGAAAGCCAAATCAGGGAACTGAAATGCATTCAAAATAGCTCCGCAAGGCGACGCAAACAGTTGCACTACCGCAATTGAGGGCCAGTGAAGAACAAGAGGTCAAGAATGGGAACAAGTGGCTAAGAGGCAAAAGCAGGAGAAATTCTTCAGTCAGATTCACTGCCAAAGCCCACACTTCACTGAGTAACTTCTCTTTTCCCTCCCCTGCTCCTGTCCCTGTAGTTCGCAGGACATTCAGGACACTCACTTTGACCTCTGACGCTGCAAGGGATGCAGTGAATGGGGCAGGACCTGAAGGACTGAAAGCATGATCTCATTGTACGGAGGATGGAAAGCATGATCTCATAGTAAAAAAGGCCTCAAGTCACCTTTGGTTTCTATTCTCAGGGGACTATGGAAAGTTACTCAAATGGCTGTTTTCACAGATGCACGCAAGGTTTGTGTTCCTCTTCTTGTGGATCGCCAGCCAGAGACAGTGGGCTCTGATTTGCATAAGTTTTAAACTTTTATAACTTGCAAATCAAAGCCACAAAAACCTCCCCTAAGACTATAAGAGTATAAACCAGAAAGCCTTCTGGAAAAATCAGATGCAGGCACTTCAGGTTTGGCCCTCAAGTCATTGAGCACTGACGGCTTTCGTCCCTCTGTCTCTCCTCCTGTATGTGAAAAGGTGCAGGTGATGACATCCATTACCAGGCAGCATCACTGACACTTGGAAAAAACTGAAATATTACAGAAAAGCCCCAAAAGAATGATTCAATCATTAAATCCTCTAACTTTCGAGGTCTTGTTGTGCACCCTGAATGCACCGCCAAGTGGTCCCCATGCTATATAAACCTCAAAGACTCGCATTCAAATCAAAAAAGACAGGAGTATCACATCAACTGAGGAACTTTTCAAATCACTTCTAGACTTAATCTCTCCTCCTGAACATGAAAGTCAACAATTTGCCTAGAGAAGGAAAGGTTTTTTTTTATTCAGAGTTAACATTTCAACGCTCTTCTCACATCTCGTGAGTCAAAACTGCTGATCAGGGACAAGCTTCTGAGTACCAAATTAAAAAGGGGAAGCTTCAGGCACTGCTTATAATACAGGAAATGTCAGCATGCAACTCAATTAAGGCATGATGGCTTATTCCTAGTATTTCACTCGCAACTTTCTGCTCTCATTGCACTTCTGACATTATTTTTTTTGACTCGGGACTTTTTAGGATGCTCAAAATAACATCCAGGGGGATTCCTCATTTGCCTGAGGGTTGCATAATTAGACCACTCAGGGGATGTTTGTGGCCTTCAAAAATCCTCTGCACCTTTTCTAAGAGGAGATCTGGAGGAAAAGCAGCCAGATGAGCCACCACCTCCATACAGTGAATTAGAGAAGCCTTTGGATCACCTCCGACGGGCATCCATACAATACTCCTGTGCCTGAAAATGAAGCCAGGTTTTGCTCTGGGCTTGAGATATCTCAGAGGAGGTTCAATAACAAGGAGGACAAAGTCCTGCACTGGGGCAGATAAACCCAGGCAGCACTTTGACTGAGTCCGAGTACTGGCTGAGCAGCAAGCCTGGAGATAAGGGCCTGGGGTCACAGCAGACACCATGCTGCAAATGAGCCAGCATTGACTGGAGACAGAGCTACACTAAGAGATGCAGCATCGCCAGAGAAGTTGCCACCGTTCTCCTTGGCCCCAAGTAGACCCCACTTAGATCCTGTGTCCAGTTTTAGGGACCTAAGTCTAAGAGTAAGGTGGAGAAGCTGGAAAGAGGCCAGCAGAGGCTACCAAGATGTTGGGGCCCAGGGCCTAGGAGGAGAGGGGGAAGAAGCTGGCCTGGGATCACCTGGAGATGTGGAGGCAGAGAAAGGTCTAACAACAGCCTACAGTTCCTGGAGGGGCAGTTACAGACACAACAAAGCCCAACTCTCCTCGTTGCTGCGGACCACGCAACATGGGGCAACAAGCACTAACCCATGGATGGTTATGTTTAACAGGAGGAAAGACTTCCCTGGAGAGTGAGTGGTGCAGCCTGGGATAGGCAGGAGGATAAGTGGAGGGCTCCATGCCTGGAAGTCTTCAAGACCTGATAAGGAGAGCCACAACCAACCCTGATGTTGCATTGATGACTTCAAAGTCCCTTCCCACCAACCCCTGTAGGAGTGTAAATCACAGACAGGTCAGTAAGGACACGCAAGGGAGGGTTAGCCATCCAGAGAGCCCATCCAGAGGCAATAAGAAAGAGGCCTAGGGAGGTCAGACACATCTTCAGCTCTTATCAGCATCCTGAAGCTAAACAAAACTCTACAAGCAACAACGAGCACAGTGCTCAAACACTAACCCACATGGCTATGTCCTCTCTTCTGATCTGCAACAGCAGAAAGATGCATGAATGCCCCAGTACCTCTGCCACTGGAGTTAAACTTCAGAAGACAGCCGGCCTCACTTCTTGGGCAGGCTGATAGGTGTGTCTGTGTTAGACGAGAGTCTCTCACTTCAGTTCAATGACAGTCTTTCACCAGTCAGCCCTCTCCTCCCAGCTCCCTGCTTCGCTCCGTACGTCTACGCAAAGCTCTCCTGACTTCAGCTGTGGTGGTTGCTACACAGGAGATGGCACCTCCAGGTTCCTTGAGTAAGAAAAACCAGGTAGAAGCACCGGGGTGCCTCTGTGCAAGTGCATGTCTGACTCACACACACGGATGTACAGGACCAGCTATCACAGGCATCCCTGGGGTCTTTGTAGTTTAAACAGGCTGCCTAGGTTGTTCCTGGAGCTACTGTCTCAACACTATCTTCCCATGCGTATGAGTTATGTGAACTGTATTATCCTGAAGCTAGTGCCTTGAAAAACTGATACATAGGGTTTAGGAGGAGTTATTGACTTCTTCTATGTGTTTTTATTAACAAGACAAGTTAATTTCAATGCTTTGTACTTCACCTGGTTATTTTAATTTTATGTAAGGAAACAGCTGAAGAAATGCTGGAAGATGCATCACAGTGAGAGGCATCACACTTCAGATAGAGAAACCCTGGGGCAATCAGCAGGCAGACTGATCCAATGCCCCATCATTAAGTCTGGATGCCACCAATTACAGCAAGAGTCCTGAACTCAACCACGCTGCTGGGACCAGCCTGCGCTGGGGTTCACTGCCTCTAAATAACAGTAGACCACTCAGCTTAGAAAGCTGTAAAGAAAACCACCATCCAGAGCAGGCTATGCCTAGCAAACACTTGAGGCTTATCAAGGTTCAGTAATTCAGCTGTTAATGTTTTTCCTGCCAGTGCACAAAATCAATTTTGCCAGGAAGGATCAGTGGCCACGAATGCAAAAAAGCACTAGAAGTTTAAATAAAGCATGACAGCATGAAAGGTTTGCCGTTTCCAAATCTTTTCTCTCTCCAATGCTTATGAAAACAAGGGAAGTGCCATGGATAAAATGCCAGTTGGTCCTCATCTGCCACGGATAGAGGGGAGGAACAGCAGCGCCATGGGAAAAGCATAGCAACCCCCCAGGGATGACTCTGGCGTGGGATGGGAGGTAAAGCCTGAGATGCAAGGGGATTTCAGACAGCAACCACAAAAGGAAGCTGCAAGCGAAGTCATAGGAATATGTTGTCATCAGATGATGTGCTTGGCTGGAGTGGCTGCCCTTCCCTGCCAACTCAGCCTTCCCAAATGAGTCACTGCTTCCCGGAACGAGGTGGCTTTGCAGCATTTCACTTGTGGCCATGTCCCTGTCCATTGTGCAACCTCCAAACCTCATGCTGAGCGCTGGGCTGGAATTGACCTATGCTGATTTTTGCTGTCCAAGTGCCCTGGTACACCATGCAGCTGGGAGGATGGTGAAGACAAACCTCATACTGAGGTTTGGAAGCAAAAACCAACATCTGCAAGGTGTTTTCAGGGTATCTGTCAGGCTGGGAGAACCTCAGAAACACCAAAGAAGCTACTTTCACCATCAAATCTGAACACCTGCTTTAAGATCCACTAGATCTGCTGGTTGGTTTTGTGTTTGAGGAACGCTTCCTGCTAGGACGGTGTGCAGTAAGCTCAAAGCCCAACCTCAAAGCCATCTGCAGCTGGGAATGCGCTTCTGCAAAAAGGCTGTCAGAGGCCCAAATTAGACCATCAGGAAAGAGAAACAAGGAAATCATGGCCAGCTGTAGCAGTCATGGCTCAAAAGGAGGTCCCCTTCTCACAAAGGAGAGTGGTGGGGGCAACTGACAGTCACTCTCCTCAATTTTGTCACCCAAGGCAAAACCAGAACACCTTCTCCCATTTGCCATCAGAAGCACTGGCTCCTCAAAACCTCAGCATGAGACCATGCTGTTGGAGTTGGAGGTGAGCCACGTGATGGAGAAACAACTACTTTACCTGCTTGTAACCTGGCCAAAATTGAATGGCATTTATCTAGGGGCTTCTGTCAAGCCTGGCACCGCTGCAGACTGTGATGCAAGTCTCCCTTGCCTCCTGCAAAGGAAAGTTCCGTTTCTTCTCTTTTAATTTAACAGCTGTTCAGAAAATTGCCAATCCCTGCTCCTCCCTGGCATCGACTGCTGTTACCCGCACATCGGCTCCTACCTGCTCAGCACTGGCAGGTAGCTGGGCTGGCTTTGCCTTACCGTAGACTCCCTTCCCCAGGAGCTGCAGGAACTGACTGACCGCTGTCACCATCTCAGCCTTGTTCAGATCCAGAAGGGAGACAACCTGGAAGCCCAGCTGCTCCAGAAGAAGACTCAGCTCAAACACATCCCTGATGGGAGCCATGAGGTTGGGATGATGCTGGTAGCAGTTGTTGCCCACTAAAAGTGCTATCTTGCCTGTAGCTAAATGAAACACCAAGTGACAAAGCTGTAAATGCTCAGCAGGAGGCAAAGTCTCACCTCCTGTTGGAGTGAGGATAAGGGACATCTTTCCTTACATCTAGGAAGGAATGATAGACCCTACACTGCTACAAGCCTGGAGCACCCTCCAGAAAGCCCTCGGCTTTCTGAACACTTTGACAAAATACACAAAGCATCATTTTTGAAAGAAAGACTTGAAAAGTTTTCACTTGGCAACCAAAATCCCAGGACTGCAGGAGGATCTGCACTACTAAGGTTATCTGGCACCTGCCCTACAGTGACTGCAGGTCTTGCGTGCCAGCGGTGCCTGGGAGGGGGATGCACTGAGCCAGGCTAAGAGGTCCTTTCCCCCATGGGGCTGAAGGAGAAAAACTCCAGGCTCCTGCTTTCATTTTATCCCCAGTTTCCACTGTAGGAAAACCAGATTTATGGCACTCAGCAGTGCTGGGAGCAAGGAGCTTTGCTCTGCTCCAAGGAGCTATTTCAAGGAAGGGAAAAGGTATCATGTCAACAACACTTTAAAACATATTTGGCAGGCACAGAGGTCAAGACTTGGTTGCTCATTAGGAATAATCTTACTCCACTTGCCACTGAGCAGGGCTTGGCAGGGGATGGGACTCATCCTGTGCTTTGCAGCTCTAATCCCAAAAACGCAGAGCACGTGACTATGTGGGCATAAAGGCTTGAAATGGTCTCTGCAGGAAAAGCACTCCTATGCCCTATCCTCCCATCCACCCTGAAGCCTGGCTTTTAATTAAGGGAATAATTGCTCAGGAAGAAAAGATGACAGTACTCACCAAAGAACTTTTCAGAGCAACATGTACCTGGAAAAGAAAGAGGGCAATTATAAGCTTGTGCCCAGCACCCCATTGCCAGCTCCCATCACACGTCTGAAACCCGCTCCAACATCCCCCAGCAATGCAAAGCTCGATCAAACACTGTGGAGCATCCGCACAAGCAACACTCCTTGGGCAAGTTCTTCATAGCCCGATTGCTAACCTTAAAGACACTGGTCTGGTGATTTTAGGATTTATGAAATCCTGCCTGATTTATGAAATCCTGAGCAGCTGGGACGCAAAGCTTGGAGAAGAGGCAGGCCAGGTGAAGGAGGGCTAGCACGGAGGAGCTCATACCCATCAGCAGGTCTGCACTACTCGTACCTGCCCTGCCTGGGCTGCCGCACTTCCCGAGATGACTTGTCCACTCCCACGCTGCAGCAAAAGTGAAGGAAACCCAAGGACTCACAGTCAACACAAGCTTCAAAACAGAGAGCTTCTCACCATGAACGGTCAAGTGCAGAGGAAGCCGCCTGTTTGCTTTTGATTGCGATATTCCCAGAGCCTTCCACCGCCCTGCTTTGCCTTTCCCTGCCTTTTAGCAGTTCCGGCTCAGAAAAGCCACCCCAAATGTGACTCACTTTCATGAGCTCCACAAGCTCCCCTGCCCAAGCACTCCCAGCCTCTTAAAATCATCATTACCCTAACAACTCCAGCTTTTCCTATCTAAATTAAAAATAATAACAACAAAAAAAATCCAGCCTAGGAGAAAACCCTAAAACCCTACAGGCTCTAAAAGAAGAAATTAAGGTCATATTTTTAATTGCATAAATCTCATGGGTCTGGAAGACCTTTAGCACCTGAACCAGTGTTGCTAATACACCAGGGAGGCCTGGAAAGCCATCACAACAACCCCAGTCATCCTTTTCTGCTTCTGACAGAGCCACCTGTTGCATGTTAAAGCTGCCTAGCTGTAATAATTTGAACCCAACTCAATCCAGTGCCCTTTTTTTGCTGCCCGTCCCCCCTGCATGCTGTTTTGCCAGCTGAGAGGAGGCAGGGAGAGTGCTCTCTGGCGATACAGGACCAATTTGCACTCTAGAGCAACTTTAAAGCCAGCCTAAAAGGTGAGATGAGCAGCTTATGGCAAAGAAAAATCTCTAGATGGAGTAAAGAGCCAGCAAAGCTAGCCTGTGTTATTTCTGTCTCACAGCAGGGCAAAGGCAGAGGGCCAAAGTGGCCGTCACACTGAAGGTGGAGCATGCTCAAGGCTCTGGGGACCCATCTTCTCCCTGGGATCCGTCAGCTCACCCAGTATCAGGCCTGGGCTACAAGCCTGAGAGGCCTGAACCTTCCCGCAATAAACACCATCTTCTCCAGCTCTATGTGTCTGAGCGCATCACTTCATCCCAGCAAGGCTGTAAATGAGTTCTACCATAGTCTCCCACTGCGATTTGGCTGAGGAGCTGTTAAACGAGCATCATGGCAGTGCAAGAAAACCACAGCAAGCACCTGAGAGCACTCAACCTGCCCTAACATGACAGGTTTCTGACAGACTTCAAGACCCAGCAGCAACCCACACCACGGTACAGCAGATTACCAGGTTTTAGGTTTTTTCTTTTACAGATGCCACTTCCCCCACTACCTCTGAACACCGTTATCAAGGAATCCTATTTATCACAGCCTGACAGATGCCTGCGCCTGCTGCTCGGCAGGGCTTGTGCAGCTCTGCTGAGATCATTGTATCCAGTATATTCAGGGTGTGAAATTGCACTTTGCAGGCTGTTCCCATGACAGCCACTGCAGGACTGCCAGGATACTCCAGCTTCCCTGCAGAGCCCCATGCTGCTTCTCTACTCTGAAGTGTCTTACCTTCGGCTCCCTGCAGAAGCAGTATTTAAAACTGGTGAGCGTGCTTTTTGTCAATAAAAGCATGCAAGATCTGTCCAAGCTGGGGGAAGGTGCAAGTGTCAGAGCCATGCATCCTACTTCTCCTAATCCCATGCCCCAGAGCCCAGCTTTCCCTGCAGTGATTGAGCCACACAGTAACATGCCAGCACTGGGCTCCTTGTTCATGAGGTCAGCGCTTCCAGGTGAGAGCACTAAATTCCTTTCTGCCCTCTAATTACTTGTCATGCTAGAAGGTGATTTGCAGCAAAGCACATGTGGGTTGGCTCTGCTCACCTATGTGAATATCCACAGCGTTGGTCCAGTGCTCTCCATGGCTATTGGAGGCACAGCAGAGGTACGTGCCGGAGTCACTGACCTTTGCATGGGTGATCTAGACAGATCAAAAGTTAAATCACATTATTTACAGTGAAAGTTTGCAGCCCCCTGCCAGTATCTGCCAAAGGCACCCATGTTCCTGGAATAAAAAGTCTTTTTTCTCGCTGTTCGCTGAAACCTTATTCCTTGCCTCATAAAGCTAAGATTTCCCATGACTTTTGTCTTTCTAAGAAGATCAGTAAGGCCACACACTAAGGTCTGCTGCTGACCCCAGCTTCTAGAGCGCAGGAATCCTCTGCTCAAATGCTTTCCCTTCTTTCTCTAGCAGC
The DNA here is from genome assembly GCF_000690535.1 of Cariama cristata. Lineage (NCBI taxonomy): Eukaryota > Metazoa > Chordata > Aves > Cariamiformes > Cariamidae > Cariama > Cariama cristata. Next base: position 50,625 of record NW_009617970.1, read on the forward strand.
CCCAAAACCCTGTGTCAGAGCCATACTCTGCCCCAGGAGCCACATTGGGAGGATGGTGCATGGCCAACATCAGAAGGTTGCCTGTTTTTCCTCTTGGGTGACATTTTCTAGATTTCTGATCATGCCCATTGCTCTCTTCTGGCAAGTTTTCAACTCTTACACATCTCTCTTGATGTGGGACAAATATCAGAGCAGTACTGGCCAGCAAGGACTTCTGTGGTTCTCCAGCCCAGGCTCCTGCTCAGAGAGGAACTAAAGCCACCTCTAGGTCAGACTGGCGATGGCTTTGTCTAGTCTAGTCAACTACTGAAAACCTCCAAGGACAGAGATCTCACTGCCTTTCTGGCTCCAGTAGAGCACCACCCACCTCCAAATGAAGAACCTCTTGCTAATCTCCAGCCTGAACTTCCCCGTGAAAAGTGCAATCTGAGGCCACTATCCCCTACAGTATCATCTGCCATTACTGAGAAGAGATTGGATCTCCTGTCTTCGTTATCCTTCATGTGATGTCCCAGAAGGAAATCTGCTTTTCCTGCTTCAAGAAGACAGCACTGATTTACATTCAGGCAGTGACCCAAAATAAACCCTGACTCTTTTCTGTTGGGACTAAACACTTTTTCTTCTAGCTCTCCTACAGGCAGACAGCACTCCTGCAGCTCCATCACTCCGCAGTCCCCTGCACAGACATACAATAGCTGTTCTTATGCCATTGCTGCGAAAAGGCACGAAAGACATGCTGAGAGCCCTTGATGCATCTATGAATTGGTTACTTCTTAGAGAAACATCCACAGCTTTGAAAGAAGCCCATAAAACATACTCCCTCTTCACCTGGAGTCCTTCAGTCAGCTATCAAAGCAACAGGGGTGATACATGGAGTGCTTTCTCACAACCCTGCAACGCGGCAGGGAAAGATAGCTCAGCACAAGGCTGCTTCCCAAGGGCTGGAGAGATGGGGAGAACAGGCAAGGAGACACTGCCTTCTGCTGGCATTCACCTGACCACACAGATCAAAACACGCCCAAGTCTTGATAGGCAGACATGACTGCAACCTGTCATGTCCAGGATGACAATAACACAATTTTCAGCAGTCTCTCCAAGGCTTCTGAGGCTCTCCCACACCCACCATCCAGCAACGAGCTTCTCCCATCACCCACCTCAGCAGCCAAAGTTTCTGAACTATCCTGAGGCAACGTTACCCAGAGGTTTTTCTTCTTCTGGTGTTCCAGCAGGTTCCCATTCCGGTACCACTGGTAGGTGGGGGCTGGGACCCCCATGGCAGCACACCGCAGCTGTAGTGGCTTCCCCACCTCCACTGTCTGCTCAGTGGGGTTGAGTACGATGACGGGTTCTCCTTGCCAGAGCCGAGGGGGCAGTCCTGTGAAGCAGCAACACAGAATTGGTCCTCCCTCCGCAAGGACAGAAAACAACGGTCATTTTTTCCCCCTGTATCAGACTCTGTGTGTATTGCCAGAAAAGCAAGTTTTTTCCACTCACACCAAGAGATGCTGTCCCACAGAATGGCGGCGGTTGCAGCATCGCCGCTGCACCTTTCTGCTTTGGGAGCAGGGAATCCTTGAGCGTGACACCTGTGATAGTAAATGACACACCAAAGCCCTGCCTCTGGCTTCCCAAACCTGATGCTTGCCCTTTCCTGCCAAGGGCTCAGTCAACTTACTGAGGTCAACCACACCCGGAGTTATTTTTGCTCAGCTTTGAAATAGCCAGATTGCCTCTTCCAGTCCCTCTGTCCAACACAAACAGGCAAACACCCAGTATAACTCTGGGAAACCCAGGGTGAATGATCAGCAGGAGGAGCAGGTACATACAGCCAGGGTTACTGGGACTGTGACAGGGACCTAAATGATCCAGAGGATGAACGCAGAGGTCTGGGTTAGACCTGCAGGTTCACGTCGCTGGAGTGTTCCTTCTGTATTGTGATTTTCGATCTGGAAGGACACACTGCCCCAGGAACTGCACAAGATCACTGTTGTGAGGGCAGGCAAAGCATAAAATATAGAAAAGCTAGAAGACACACTTATACCTCTGGCGACACACTGATGGACCTCCACCTTCACCCAGTCGGAGAAGACGGCATTTTTATACAGGTCATTGATTCTGCAGGTGTAGAGTTGGGTCTGCTGTGCAGTGACGGGCAAGTCTTGCTTGGTGGCACCAGGAATCTGGCGGCAAACAGACTAAAAGGAAAACATAGGCAGTGGGCAGCAAGTCCTCCCTCATCACTGGTAGCAGAAGGCATCAGCAAGCCCCTTGTAAGAGCAGGAAAAGTGGAAATACCTGATTTCCTCCCCTCCTCCACCCACAGGGATGCAGGAGAGGGAGTTTTTCTATTGCATATGCCCCCCAGCATCTGCAGAAGCCCTCGGCATGCACATGCATCCTACCCTCCTCTCCTTCTAGCCTTCTGGTTCCCATCAGGTCTGCCTACAGAGGGCCAGCTCCATCACTGCAGGCAATGACCTAGCCTGGTGCCATACCCAGGGCCACCTCTGCTCCCACCGTTACCTGGTGCTGACAAAACCACTGGTACCGCAGTGATGTGCGTCCCTCGGCTCTGCACCGCAGGGTGAAGGAGTATCCCACGGGGACGGAGACAGAGACCGGCTGCTCGGTGATCACAATGGCTGTGGAGAAACGGGATGCAGAGGTGGAAACAATCCAGCAGGTGCAACCCAAGGGTTCGCTCCCACTCAGAGGTCAGGCACGCTGGGCTGCAAGAGGGGAACCCCGGCACCCAGGCCAGGAGGAAAGAAGATTTGGAAAAACAAGGATGCTCAGCCTCCCATGCCCAGGGGATGCCACCAGGCTTTTTTGGGTGGTCTCTTGGGGCCCAAACGCACGGGCAGCAGCACTTTTTTGCGCTGCAGGGCAAGGGGGATAGCCCAGGCC
>NW_009617971.1:0-384 GCF_000690535.1 Cariama cristata
TAAAGAACAAAGAGCTCCAAACCCCTTTCTGATCTATCACTATCAGGAGATTCAGGTCTGATTTCTCTCTGCCAACTGTTGGAAGATGCCAGTTTGCAATGTGAGCGCTACTTGACTCATAGGGAAGATGGGAGAGAGTCAGCTTTTCAGAGCACCAGGACAGCCTCATGGCTGGTTGGATGTTTTTTGTTTAAAGAAGAAATATGATTCTTCTGATACGTGTGTTTGGCAGTGACAGTAGATGCAACCAATCCTGTGGGTCAGCGACACCGGTGTGACTGTGGCCTCTGAGCATGACGGGTCTCTCTGACCCCACGAACACGGACATCCTTGCTTCATCTCTCCAGCTGACCAGTCTCTTAGTGGCTGGGGAAGGGCCTTTTT
>NW_009617971.1:614-3334 GCF_000690535.1 Cariama cristata
AAAGCCTGGCTCAGCAGCTAGACTGGCTGGTGGGATCAGCAAGCAAGCACGGACGGACGGACAGACGGACGGATGGACGCAACTAGGTGGGTAGAGCAAGCTTGGAGCGGTAATTTTCTACTGGATTTTTCTCTCATTTGCTTTATGAAAAAAAATACTAGGCAAGATGTTGGCCTGAGCTGGGGCTTGACCAGATAAGGGTACTTTGCCACCGGTGGAGCTCTTTAGGGACCTTACAGCACATGCTCAGGGTGATGGGACTCCTGGGGCTGGTTGTATGTGTATAAAATACATCTATTTAATGTAGACACTGCTTGCTGCTAGTTAGTACTGAGCAAGGCAGCCTGTGCTGTGGGCTAGTAGTTAGGGAGGTTTCTTTTGGCACGGATGGAAAAAGCTGCTCTCAATGCAAATTGTGCTCCGATTGTTTCTTTGGCAAATGCTGCTACCAAAGAAGTCTTTTCCAGAGAGCATATGGGACTTCTGCCTTTTGCCTTAGGGACATAAACTAGAAGAGAGAGTACTTTTTGTGTGTTTTGGAGAGTTAAAACTGAGCGACTGGTGGGGCAGGTGCTGACCAGAGCTTGGTTTGACAGAGGGGGGTCGGGAAAGAACAGCAATTAGAATAGACATGTTACGTTATATTGGCGCTGGGCACCCAGGGGTGCTCCCTAGGCTATGAATCGGCGTAACACACTTTCCTCATCAAAAGTAGACCTCTCTTCTCTGTTCTGCTGGGAGCTAACCCAGACTAATCGTACGAGTGGAGTCCCACAGGGGAATGCTCATTCCAGGATAGGAATAGAGATTTATTTTAAACTTGTCCAAACTGAGATCATCTGCATGAAAATAGGTATGTGTATACCAGGATAAAAGTGTCCATGTGGGAAGTTACACCAGTACATCCAGACGACCAAGAACTCACGTCCTAGATCCATTGAGCTAACCCATACGGACAAGTACACAGAGATGGCATCCCATGCGCTCTGTTGTACGTTGAATGAGGCTACCCGTACTTGAAAAACAATGTCGTATGGCTCCTCTTCTTGTTACTGGTTGCTTATATCTTTTAAAATAGTGGTAATTTCCTACTTGCCAGCTTGGACCACTGTATGATTCCTCTAGTGTTGCCATCAACTGATCTAGATAGTCTTCTCGAGGCTGCGGGTCTGGTTAAATACAAGAAAACACCTCCATGGTTTGTGGCTCTTTGCATCGCGCCTTGTCATTTGATATCATTTAGCAATTAGGAAATTGGGAGCCTCAGGTTTTACGGGCTCGTTTGTATCCCCAGGCTGTAGCAGACAAGGGCTTGCAAATCGGACTAAATATCCCCTGTAGCTCAGATTCCTGGGATATCCTATGTTTGTCCTAATTTACAAGGACCTCAGGTAAACAGGGCTATGGGAAATGAACCCAGCCCAAATAACAGCTCCTGAATGGCACCACAGCAAAAATTTTTGCAGATTCTGGTTAATGTTGAATGGGTAAAATGTAGCATCTCGGTTCAATTTCACAAACCGCAGGGTTTTCATCTCACGGAAATGGAACACAAATTAAATATTGCTTAGCTTGTGGGAGGGTTTTTGTTGTTTGCTCCCAAGGGAAAATCGATTCTCCAAAATGGTTTCCTGTAGAAAATTCAAAGTTTGCAGAAATGGTGTTTGCCAACCCAAAAGAGTTATTTCAGTGGAGAACTCCCAGCCAGCTCTGCAGCTCAGTTATTTAGAGGCGAGCCTGTGCAGAGATGTCAGCGATGCAGCCAACTATTAGCTAAGTTAGCTGCAGAATTTGATCTCTTACATATTTCTCTTTAATAGAAACAGAACCATCGACAGACTTGGTGGTTATTTATGTTTCAGATAACTCCCTGCCTTTGGTTTGGGGAAACCTTCGTTGTTCTCTTACGCCCAGGGAATGATTTCTTTAATGCAATAGTCCCTCCGTTCGATACCTACTGTAAAATCATACATCGAGGTGGCAGAGGCCATAGCTATGTCTTTTATGAGCCCTCTTCTCGCTGTGCTGTTAGTCAGAGCCCTAAATCATGGCTGTTTGGGCATGGCGTGGGGCAGCACGTGGGCATCCACCCACCCACCCGTGTGGTCCAGGCTGCTCTCCTGCTGCATCTCCTCAAATTCCCCAGTGATGACCTTACTGTAAAATCATACATCGAGGTGGCAGAGGCCATAGCTATGTCTTTTATGAGCCCTCTTCTCGCTGTGCTGTTAGTCAGAGCCCTAAATCATGGCTGTTTGGGCATGGCGTGGGGCAGCACGTGGGCATCCACCCACCCACCCGTGTGGTCCAGGCTGCTCTCCTGCTGCATCTCCTCAAATTCCCCAGTGATGACCTTACTACGGCTATTTCCAAGCCTGTAAGTCACCTTCCCCATGTGAGCTGATGCTGTTAATTTTATGTCACGCGAAGACAAATTTACAACATGGAGCAACAGTAAAAAAAAATATTCCCACTTGAAATGGCATGAGATCTACACTTGGTGGGCTCTCTGTAAATCACAGCCAGCTCCGTGCACCAACCTGATGGGCTTTTCCCACCCAGTGGTAAAGGTTGATGGTCATTGGTGCTGATGGGCAAAAGAAGTGAGTGCTCAGTACCTAAAAACTAACCTAAATCACTCCAAGGGGATGAAAAAAAGCCTGTTTGTAGATGCCCAAGTGTTGAGCAACCTGAGTTTTCTGTGGTGGTGGCACCGTAGT
>NW_009617972.1:0-30985 GCF_000690535.1 Cariama cristata
CACAGGGAACAAGCACAGACATGCAGAAAGACGTATAACAATCCCGCTCCTGCCCCAGCAACAACTGCAGACATTAACTGCCATCAACTCTGAAAGCAGACACTGCCCAAAGCCTGTAGTCAACTCCAGACAGGGCAGTTAGTGAGAGAACTTAACTGAAGGTAATAATCTACTGAAAGCAGAAAATAGTTCTGTTTCAGCCAAACCAGGACATGGTCACAAAGAACAATATTTAACCACTACCAGTTTTTTTTTAGAACTAAATTCCAGGTATTCAGTATTTTGAAGTAATTACCTAATCTCTCTCTGCTAAATGGAAGGACAGCTTTGAACGTTTTTCTGTGAAATCTGCTGCTTCAGTGAATATCACTACAGACTCAGAATATAATCATTGTTAAAGAGACTCTGGAATAATGCCCATGTCCAGTTATGATAGGATATGTATGTTTGAGATGTAAGGTGCTCTGCACGTAACCTCTGTTACAATGAGTGAGGGATGATACCCTGAGCTCAGCCTAATAAAGCAAGACTTAGACAAAATGGGGATGCTGAAAGCCGCAATTGTTATTAAGACTTTTCCTTTCATGTCCTGCCTAAATCAAATACATCCAACCTCAGCGCTACCAAGGCAGTCAGAGTTCTGCTCACAGCTACCTCTCTGAGGTCTCTGCTACCCTTCTAATTTTTCATCCTGTCTGGGGTCTGGGTACTCTGAGGAACAAAGTCGTTGTTCTGGAAATTCCTAAGGAGCACTGGAAAGATCAGACTACACACAAAATACAGCACAATATTTTATGTATTAAACTTGGCAATACTGCATTTTATCTCAAAGTGCTTCAAATGCAGTTTGGTGGATAGGTGCTTGAGGAGCCTGACAATGAGGATCTGAGCTACCTGAGGCAGAGAAAGTAATTGCATATTATGCTGTAGTACTCTATAGTACTATAAAAGAGAGGAGGCAAAAGCAGGAAGCTTTGTAATTTTTAAGAAAAAAAAAAAATTGTGTAGCTCTTTCTAATAATTAATCTCTCGCTATGCCAAAGTAAAGCTTCCTGACCCCAGATGCTGAAAAGAGAGGATACCCGGGAATCCTGAATAAAGGCTCTAATCTCCCAAAGGGAACAAAGTTTCAGAGACATTTCTTATTGACTAGCTTTACCTTACACGTAAATCTAATATTCTCTGAGATTTTTTTGTTTCTGGTTTCATCCCATTCTGAGATGCCTAATTTTCCTAGTGCCCAGATGATCCAGGGTTACAGATTCTCTCAGAGAATTAGAAATTAATTTCCAGTGCCAAGACTCTAAAAGTAGGCTTTGTTGCATGTAACAGACTAGTTTCTGTATTTGCTTCGTGATCTAGCTTTATTCCAATTTTAACTGTATGCATGAGTTTTGTTGAAATGAGTGCGATTAAAGCACATACTTAAACAGCTTGTTGAACAGAGTATGTCCTAATTGATGCATATGCTTAAATGTCCTTTAGAAACTCTAAAAATAGATGACCCTAGAGTACCATCATGAAAGAAATATGAATTACAAAGAGATTTTTTCTCTTAACATACGGAACAAAAAAAATAACAAATCAGAAGGTGCTAGGAAGAACAGTAGAACTAAACATTTTTGCCTCAGAGAAGATGTGATTATTTTTTTCTGAAAAATAACCTTTTTTCTGCAGTTAAGTAACCTACAACATTTAATAATCTGTTTTATTAAATACTTTATTAGTTCCCCCAAAATAAGCTCCAAAATGTATCAATTTTTACCTAGCTATTACCAAAAATTAAAAATTATCAGAGTACCAATGTATATCTGTGTATAAGTAGCTTCACTTATTTTTACTTACATATTAACAAAATATAAAAATGAAAAACATTGGCATGGCAGTATACTATGATAGAAAAATCGTATATACGTGCACATATTGACTTCTGTAGATAGTAGGGGGTTTTCATTTGTTAGTGGTAGTAGAATCAGTGCTGTGACAACAATATTCTCAGTAATTTCTTGTATCCAGAACAATAGTGAAGGAAATAGGTGTTTACTTCTTTGTTGCAAGAAAAAGTATGCTTCAAAGCATAATCACAGAATCATAGAATGCTTTGGGTTGGAAGGGACCTTCAAAGATCATCTAGTGCAACTCCCCTGCCATGGGTAGAGACATCTTTCACTAGATCAGGTAGCTCAAAGCGCCATCCAACCTGACCTTAGGCACTGCTAATGATGGGTATCCACAGCTTCTCTGGGCAAAATGTTCCAGTGTCTCATCACCATCACAGTAACGGATTTCTTCCTTATATTCAATCTAAATTGTCCCTCTTTTACTTTAAAACCATTACCATTTGTCCTGTCACTACAAGCCTCAGTAAAAAGTCTTCCTCTATCTTTCTTATGAGCTCCCTTGACATTTTGAAAGTCTGTCTCCCCAGAACCTTGTCTTCTACAGGCTAAACAACCCCAAATCTCATCATTGCTTCATAGGAAAACTGTTCCACTGCTCTGATCATTTTTATGGCCCTCCTCTGGACCTGGTCTAACTGGTCCATGTCTTTCCTGTACTGGGGACCCCACAGTTGAACACAGTAGTCCAGGTTGGGTCTCATCAAAGCAGCGTAGAGGGGGAGAATTACCTCCCTCAACCTGTTGACCACAGTTCTTTTGATGCGGCCCAGGGTACTATTGGCTTCTGGGCTGTGAGCAGACATTGCTAGCTCGTATTCAATTTCTCATCCACCAGTATCCTCAAGCCCTTATCTGTATGGTTTCTCTCAACCAATCCATCCTCCAGTCTGTATTGATACAGGGGATTGCTCTCACTCTGGTGCAGGATCTTGCACTTGACCTTGTTGAACCTCATGAGGTTCGCATGGGCCCACTCCTCAAGCCTTACAAAGTCCCCCTGGATGGCATCCCATCCCTCTAGCATATTGGTTTTGGAGGTTCTGTCTTTAAAACCTTTGACTGTGATCATTTTAGTAGAAAGAATAGAAATGCAGGTGAACTGGTGAATGTTAGCTTGTTATATAATGTTACGTATACAATGTTATGCATTGCTGGAAATGGTTCTCTATATAAACGAATAACACACAAATATCTGAGCCAGTCAAACAATAACTGGAAATAAATGGAAAGAAACATAACTTAGTTTTCTGTTTTCTTTTTTTCCCACTTTGCATGACAGATGCCTCAATTACTGATTTACAAGTGGGACAGTAATGTGCATATTTGCATGGAAAATTTCATTGAAACATAGGAACATTTATAGCAAAATATTTAGAAAGGAAAAAAAAAAAGTGTTTTCCCATGACAAATGTAAAGTATTTGGCTTTCTATAGGCTTGTAAACTGGCACAAATATTCAGCTGAGTTTTTTGCAAAATTAAGAGATTTTAGTTATTGTAGAATATTTTATCCCAACTTCAACATACCAGGAAATTGCAACCGTTAGCATTACTCCTAGGGAGATCAAATCCTTTACTGTTATATGACTAATGAATGAACTTCTTCCTAATTATGTCTTCTTCTCTTTAATTTAAGTCGTTGAGGTTTAGATTATTGATCAACAACAATTATGTTGGCTCTTTGTTAAAGGCAAACAATCTGCATATTCATTTTGATAGTTACATTCATGGAAAGGGCAGATTTTTATTAAGTCATATTTCTATGGAGGTTAAAGAAAAATTGCTCTGTCTGTGAATTACAGAGCTAATAGTTTTTTCTGAGGTGAAAATGTGCTGCTAAACTCAAGTTTCGCTTCTCAGCTTGTGCTATTCGATTTCAGAAACTTTACAGTAGATTGATATCACATCGATTTTTAATAGGAGCCATCAGGTTTTGGTCTGTTATTGTTAATGGAATGTAAAGACATCCACATATCTGGAGCTGCAACAGGTCCTAGATATCCTCTTTCATGAAATAAGAGCACTAGGCCTGACGCAAAAATATTGTTTTCATTGCCACAACAGCTGTAGAGAATGATTGTTTCCATGTAATGCTGCAGTAATGGTAACTATAATTGTGCTAGAAAAAAACCTCTTAACATTAGGTGTTCCTAAAATTAACATTCAAAAATTTGATAAGTAAATCATTACCATGTATGAATTATAGATTTTGGATGGGATTTACAAGCAAATAAGCAGACCAGAGCTGGACTGAATGTATGTACACAATTAGACAAACTAATGAGATACAGAGAAGCCAAAAAGGAGCAGATGAGAGGGTGGGAGTAAAGTTGGAATGCAAAACCACAATTCTGAATATATGTTGCATAAAGACACTTCCATTGGCAGACCACAGTTGATTGGAGAACATATATGTTCTAATTAAAGTGCAGAAATAATTAAAAAAGACTTAAGAAAACTCACTGTGAATAAAATTACTGACAGCCTATTTGATAAAACTGTTAAAGAAGATCCTGTCTTATGTTAGGAAATTTCATACATGTTAGCTTGAATTTCATTTCCTGAAATACCTTTGGTTTGTCATTTGTTATTATTATCAATTGCTATTAATCAACTTGACATGCCAGAAAAAATAAAATGCTAAAATATATCACTTTAAAGAAGACCAAAACTTCCATAAGTAACCTGAAGGATTTTAAGCATGTCTTCAAGACCCATTGCAAATTAAAGCAACGTTTGAAGAGTATTAGCAGTTTGGATAAAATAGATCAGAAGGTCTAGTAATCTGTAGTTTGGAATGAGTAGTCTGAGTTACCCTACTTACTTTTGCAAGCAAAATTATAGGCAACATGAAAAAACTACTGTTATTTCAATTTGCATTGTAAATTGGCAAGAAATAAAATGAAAAATAATGAGATAAAATCGAAAAATAAATTTACATTTGCAGTGCAGTAAAATCTCTCCCCTTACATTTTGGGAAAGAAAGAAAAACATTGCTGAAAACAAGGAGAATGCGATACTTTGGGCAGAAATTTACGACGTTTATTTTTAGAACCTGTATCTGCAAATAAACAAACAAGCACAAAGCCCCATCTGTCTACACAAGCAAATAACATGATGTTTGTATTTCTGAGCATTAGGCACAAGAGAATAAACTAGGTTTAGGTCACAAAATAGTTGACAAAGAAAGTCAAAGAGAGAGATGTTGAGAAAAAAAAAAATCAGATAATATAGAGATCTAAAATCAAGAACTGATTGAAGAATATCTGAAAACTTTTTGTCATTAAAGTAAGAATTCACTGAAATAATAACTATGACTGGAATTTTTACAATTAATAAATTATTTAAAAGACCTTTTGGCAGAAATATGAAGAGTTTGTTCATAACCCAATTTTTCATTTTTGGTTCTAGTAAACTAAAACTTACTTGAAAAAGTAAAACAAACAAAAATATTTATTTTGTAAGTTCCAAAAATTAACATTTTTATAAACTTTTCATTTATGAACCATCTCATATTATAAGCCAGATCATCTCATCTTCTTCCCCTCTTCTCTCTGTTAACCTGTGGATATTGTCAAGATTTCAGCTGTTATATTTAGTCTGAGAAGGGAAAACTTATTGCTATCTTGAGGGGAAATCCTGCCTAGCCCTGCTTTCCTAGATTAAGATGAATGACTTGTTAACTGAAGATTAATTATCAGGAAATTGGTTGCCCATGTTTACAGACATACAAACAGATTGGAAAAGCAAAATGCGAATTTTGCAGTGGCAGAAATGCAGAATTCATGTTAGGTTTATATAGAAGTGAAAATGGCACAAAACAACAACTCACATCCCTTACTTTCTATTATTGATCATATGCATCCCAGAACAGATAAATTTATCTGTTTACTCCAGGTTACCCAACATATTTATTTAATCCCCAAGGCTATTTGTAGCTTTTTCTTCTTAGAGCACAATATCTGTTAAATTTTGTTCTTCTTTGCTTTTTCAAACCAGTGGGTGATAATGAAAAAATAGATTTAGGAATATGACGGAAAGAAACCTCCTGATTGAGTACCTTTACCTCAATATTTTTCCAAAGTTTTTTACAACTTCTGAACCTTCAAAAACAATTGTAGTGTTAATGAAGAACATATAAGAACAGTCAGAGCTAGTATAAATTTAATGAATCCTTCCTCATCTGAATGTGGTGCTCTGTTCAGTCCACAGTAAGGACTCAGCCCCGCCCAAACCTGCAAGGGGCTACAGAGGCTTTCTCACTGGCCTACCCTGCGGTCACACCACAGCAGGAGCTCAAGTCCATATCTTGGGTCAGCTTCTAGAAACATCATCTTTTCTGGACATAGTCTAAATGATGGGCTACAAGTAAAGAATAAATCAGAAGGACCAAGAATTTATGACCCTTGGTGAAAGGTAGTGGTAATAGTATTCTTGAAAGGTTTAGCTCCCGCAGAAAACTGGGGACTCTCTTATGGAAGTCTTTCAGAAAGATAAGTCAGTCCAAAAGAGCTGGGTATTTAGTGGGAAAACTGTGACAAGAAAAGGTGTATGCTCTATTTCTGAAAAAAATGTATTACCTGGATGTGCTATTTTTTCCAAAATAAACCAGAAAAAATGTATTTTGTTCATGCATAAATTGCTAATGAATAATTGTGATTTTCTCTCCAGCTTTATGATGATTGCTGAAGGACTTTCACTAAACTGATACAACCTCTACCTTGTCATACGTTGTTAAAAAGATTTAACTGTGGAAAATAATCACAGGGGGATATAAATAGGAATACAGAAATTTCTGAAAATTAGTAAGTTATCAAGTCTCCAATACTATTAAATTTTCCATTTCACTAGACTATAATAATATTTTATAGTTATAGCTCAATGCCGACAAATGAAGCAATCTAGGGAATATTTTTTTTTAATGGCACTTAGTAACAGAACTCTTGAATTCAATGTATTTTACTGAGTAAAAAAGGACTACGTATGTGTCCAACATATGAAGCATAATATATGCTTTAAAGGAAGCGAAAGGCAGTATTAACTTCACTAAAAATAAATTATTTTCTGGAATTCTTGTTTTTGCTAAGGCTTCATTTATCTCTTTGTTTAGGTAAAATAACTGTACTACTCCCTCTCCACACAAAACTTGGACAAGAGGTTATTCAAGTTATGGAGCTGTCATTTATTAAGCACTTGTGTTTATGAAGTACCATGTTATTTATAGTTATTTATGACCATTTTGTGCTATTTCCCTTTGCTGCTCTCAAATCCTTCCTGCAAATAAAGCTTAGAGATGACGGTTTGATGAGTGATAGAATTTTGAGGTTGTACTCACCTCTGATGACAGCAGATCTGAACTGAGATTAAAGGAATGAGTTTATGTCATAGATTAAGAGGCTAGTCATCATAAAAGTCCCCTTATTTATAGGAATTTAAAATTAACTTTTTAAGTAACTGTATAAATAGAAGCTAATTGTCAGATTTTGTGCTTTGACTTGCTTTAGTTCATTACTCCACAGGAATGACTTACTATGGTTCGTATGAGTATTTATTGTCTTACCTTGATCTCATTGCTCTCATGCAGCCCTTTGCATTTAGTGCTATCTATACACACCTAAACTTGGAATCTGGTGAGGACACCTGTAACCATTCACTTTACAGCAGCTCCTTGATGAACCCTCAGTTTAACTCCTTCTCAAGAGACATCTATTTCTTGAAGAAAAGAAGTAGTAGTTAATACACCGTCACTCTTGATGTTATTGGCACAAGTGTAGCTCTTCTGAAGAATAATTGGGTACTGCTTTGGTTTTCCTAACAAATTCTGCTTCTCCTAGTTGTTTTTGTATTTAGATATGCTGAACACTGGCAGTACCTTGCCTTTAGAGGCATCTACTGTGTAGTAGTTTTAATAATGTAATATATCCATTGACATTCTGGAGACTTTTCAGTCATGTAGATCTGATGTGCGATATTGGATTAAGCTAAACTTGATCACTGCCAGTATACACAGGTTCCTTGATTACATCATAATGAAACCTATTAACTCCTATGAGATATCCAAATACTCAATATTCTGAGGTGAAAAATGGAAAGGAGATAAAATTTCATGGTGATCTGGATCACATTATATATTAAAGAAGCAGTATTTTGTATTATGAAACACAAGTGTGATTACACATTCTACTCCTGTTCATCTAAAAGACTTCTTTGGGAAACATTGTTTTCTTGATAATATTTTATTATTGCTAACACTAGTGCACCAACCATATTTCCTGTCATTGATTATGAAGAACCCCATTAACTTAATTTTGTTCGCTGGATCTCAGGTATACTGATGTCTATGTATTTGACATCTGTATTTGTTATTTTCTGTGCTTTGCCTATATTCCTTCTTCTCTTACTGCTTCTTAAGATCCTTTCTTATAGGAAATCTCCACTATTCTCATTTTCCCCTTTGAACCATTTTTATTCTTGTTAAGCTTTATTGTTTTTTTTACCATGAAGTGACCAGAACTGAACCCTGCACTAAAAAAAAAAAAAACAAAACCAAACATTTAGATGAATAGTTGATTAAATTTTCATGAACCATGCTGTTTTTCAAGGTAAATTTATAGATGTTCATAACCCCTCATTATGAGATATGAATTTTTATGAACACAGGGTAAAATGTTTCTGAAGATTTACCTACCATCAGCTAATGAACTATTCATGACTACTGTAAGATGATCCTTTAGCAGTGTTCTCATGGCATTAGCACTATAACTCACAGTAACATTAATGTGATGAATATTGTGCTGCAAACATCTCTCTAATTGGACGTTTTTATGATTGTAAAAGTATACAGTATCATAGAATCATAGAATATCTCAAGCTGGAAGGGACCCATAAGGATCGTCAAGTCCAACTCCCGGCTCCTCACAAGACTACCTAAAACTGGATGATGCTCCTTGAACTCTGACAGGCTTGGCGCTGTGACCACTTCCCTGTGGAGGCTGTTCCAGTGACTGACCAGCCTCTCAGTGAAGAACCTTTTCCTAATGTCCAATCTGAGCTTTCCCTGATGCAGTTGCATTCCATTTCCCAGTGTCTTGTCACTGGTCACCAGAGACAGGAGATCAACTCCTCCTCCACTGCCCTCCTTGAGGAAGTTGTAGACTGTGATGAGATCACCCTCAGCCTTCTTTCATACAACTTGAACAAACTAAATTACCTCAGCTGCTCCTTGTAAGTCTTGCCCTTGAGACCTTTCAGTATCTTAAAGTCACAGAATCATAGAATAGTTTGGGTTGGAAGGTACCTTTAAAGGTCATCTAGTCCAACCCCCCTGCAATAAGCAGGGACATCTCCAACTGGACCAGGTTACTCAGAGCCCCGTTCAACGTGACCTTGAATGTTTCCAGGGATGGGGCATCTACAGCCTCTCTGGGCAACTCGTTCTAGTGTTTTACCATCCTCATGATAAAAAATGTCTTCCTTATATCCAATCTAAATCTACCCTCTTTTACTTTAAAACCATTACCCTTTGTCCTATCACTACAGACTCTATTAAAAAGTCTGTTCCTATCTTCATTATAAGCTCCATTTAAGTATTGAAAGACCACAATAATGTCTCACAGAGCCTTTTCTTCAGGCTAAACAACCCCAACTCTCTCAGTCATTCTTCATAGGCGAGGTGTTTCATCTCCCTGATCATTTTTGTGGCCCTCCTCTGGAGCCTCTCCAAGACATCCGTGTCTTTCCTGTACTGAGGGCTTCAGAGACAGATGCAGTACTCCAGGTGGGGTTTCATGAGAGCAGCGCAGAGTGGGAGAGTCACGGCTCTCGACCCGTTGGCCATATTCTTTTTATGCAGTGCAGGATACAACTGGCTTTCTGGGATCCGAGTGCACATTGTTAGCTCATGTCTAGCTTTTCAGCCACCAGTTCCCAAGTCCATCTCTGCAGGGCTGGTCTCAGTCCCTTCATCGCCCCAATCCAGGCGCACAACCTTGCACTTGTCCTTGTTGAACCTCATGAGATTCACATGGACCCACTTCTCAAGTTTGTCCAGGTCCCTTTGTATGGCATGCAATCCTTCATGCATGTCAACCACACCACTCAGCTTGGTGCCATCTGCAAACTTGCTGAGGGTGCACGCAATCCCACTGTCTATGTCATTGATGAAGATATTAAGCAATACGAGGGACAGCACTTGTCACCTGTCTCCATCTGGACATTGAGCTGTTGACTACTACTCTCTGGATATGACCATCCAGCCAATTCCTCATTCACCAAATCGTCTACCCATCAAATGTGTATTTCTCCAATTTAGAGAGAAGGATGTTATGGGGGACTCTGTCAAAGGCCTTACAGAAGTCCAGACAGATGACATGAGTAGCTCTTCCCTTCTCCACTGATGCAGTCACTCCATCATAGAAGACCACTAGGTTGGTCAGGCAGGACTTGCCCTTGGTGAAGCCATGCTGGCTGTCTTGAATCACCTCACTGTCCTCCATGTGCCTTAGCATGGCTTCTAGGAGGATCTGTTCCATGATCTTCCCAGGTACAGGGGTGAGGTTGACAGGGAGGTAGTTCCCAGGGTTCTCCTTTCTACCCTTTTTACTATAAACCTTTGAGGCTGATCTGCCAGTCACTTGATCACTCAGTGTAGTATGGACTTGTCTAATTGTGTACTGGACAGTTTATCCAGAAGGATACTGTGAGAGACAGTACAGAAATCTTTGCTAAAATCCAAACCCACCACGTCTACTATCTTCCTTTGATCTACTACATGAGTGACTTTGTCATAAAAGGAAGTTAAGTTAGTTAATCAAGACTTTCCCCTTGTGAACCTATGCTAGCTGTGACCAATGGCTGCCTTATCTCTCAAGCGTTTTTTTATGACTCCCAGAATTACCTTCACCATAATTTTACCAGGCACCAAAGTGAGACTAACAGCCTGTAATTTCTAGGGTCTTCCTTCTTACCCTTCTTGAAATTTGGAACAGCACTTGCTAGCTTCCAGACAAGTAAGACCACTCCAGACTCCCAGGACCATTGAAAAATAGTCCAGAGGGGTCCTGTGATGACATTGGCCAGCTCTTTCTGTAACTTGGGATGAATCCCATTAGGCTCCACAAATTTATGCACATCCATCTGGAGCAGCAAGTTTCGAACAAGCTCAAGGTCAGTGGGGAGTTTGTCGTCCCCCAACCACGGTCTTCCAACACAGGGCTCCAGGGGTCCCAGGGCCCATCATCAGTGTTGAAGACCTAGGCAAAGAAGGCATTAAATGTCTTTGATTTGTCTATGTCTATTTGTGAGGTGACTGACCTCATCAAGCAATGGATCAATGTTATCTCTGATTCTCCTTTTGTTATTAACATGATTGAAAAAGCCCTTTTTGTTGTCTTTTACAGTGCTGGGCAGCTTCAACTCTAATCAAGCTTTGGCTGCATGAATTCACTACATTGGTGAACAGCATCTCTGTTGTCCTCCCATGTTGCCTGTACCTGCTTCCAATATTATTACATTTTCCTTTTCCACGTAAATTCCAGAAGAAGATCCCTGCTCAGCTAAGCTGGCCTTCTGCCCTGCTTGCTTGAATTCTGATACTTTGGAATTGCTTGCTCCTGCATACTTAAGACTTATAAAAAGAGACCAGCATTCATATATCTCAATACCTTCAAAAGCAGATTGTCAGGGAACCTTTACTAACTAGCTCCTTTAGTAGTCTGAAGTCTACTCTCCTCATATCCAGGGTCAAATTTTTGCAGGCAGTTTTCCTTCTATCACCAGCGATTTGAAATTTGACTAGTTCACAGTCACTGTGACCCAGATAGCCACAAATTACCACTTTGTCCATGAGTATCTCTCTATTTACAAACAAAAATCTAGGAGGGCAACTTTCCTAGTCGGCTCCCTTATTATCTGCACCAAGAAGTTCTCTTCAACAACTCTCAGTAATTTCATGGACCTGTTGTGTCAGCTGTATGATATTCCTGTTGATGTCTATGAAGTTAAAATCACCCATAAGGACAAGGGCAGTTAATCTAGAGATATCTCTTAATTCCTTGTAGAATAACTCACCAATATTGTAGTCCCGGCTGGGTGGTTGATGGTAGACCCCTAGAACAATATCCATTTTGCTTTTCCCTTCGTCCTTACCCAGAGGCTGTTAATCTCATTACTGCCAACTGCAAGCGCTGTACAATCCAGTTCCTCCTTTACATACAGCACCACCCCACTGTCTCACCTGCCCTGCATATACCTCCTGAAGACCTTATAACCATCCATCATGGCACACCAGTCACAGGACACATCTCACCAGATTTCACTTGTGCCAATGGTGTCGTAGCTGTGGGACTAGACAGGAGCTTCTAGCTCCTCTAGTTTATTCCTCATGCTGCATGCATTAGTATAAAGACATTTCACATGTACCCCAGTGTTCTCAGCACATTATAGAGGAGACTGAAGGACCTCGCTAGCACACTGTCCCTCAAACATCTGTGTGTCACCGACAGGCTTATCTCTAATGAGCCAGGTTTTATCAATTTCCTTCTGTTCTCCCCGGTAAGTAACGATAGGAAAAGAGGAAACGGTCTCAAGTTGCACCAGGGGAGGTTCAGGCTGGATATAGGAAGAACTTCTTCACTGTAAGAGTTGTTAGGCATTGGAATGGGCTCCCCAGGGAGGTGGTGGACACACCATCCCTGGAGGTGTTCAAAAAACATTTAGATGTGGCGCTTCGAGACATGGTATAGTGGGTTTAGCGGGCATGGTGGATTGAGCATATGGTTGGACTTCGTGATCTTTGATGTCTCTTCCAACCATAATGATTCTATGATTCTATAATTCTATGATTCTTCAAATCTAGTTTAAAGCTCTTTCAATGAGCCCTACTAACTCCTATCCAAAGATCCTTTTCTCGCTTTGAGACAGGCGTACCCTGTCTGTCACCAGCAGGTTTGGTGCCATGTAGACCAACCCATGATGAAAAAAACTGTAATTTTGCCAGTGACACCAGTCATGGAGCCAGGTATTGATATACTGGGTCTTTGTGTTTCTTCCCTCACTATTCCCTGCATCTGGAAGGATTGAGGAGAACACTAATTATGTTCCTGACCTTTTAGTGAAACTTTGTAAGTGACCACAAAATTTATGAGCTTGGTGCCAAGTTAATAATTTAATTTGCTTTTAATTACTGAACTGAGTGCTTCATCTTAAATTCAACATAAGTATGTCAATGGATTTTGATTAACAAGGTTAAGAATTCAAAGAGAATTCAGCTTTATGTAGGTGGCTTCCTATTGGGATTGCATGCAGTTGTGAAGGAGACTTTCTCTTATACAGTAACACCGCTTGTCAAGGCTACCTGGGATGTCAAGGAAGATTGTCAAAATGTATTTTCTTTCAAGCACGCGGTTCAAATATCCTCCTAGACAGTATTTGTCTGGATATTATCAGTCTATTAAAAGTTGACAACACCCTGCGTGTATACTTGTAATAGATTAAAAAATAATGGCAGTAAAGTATGTCAGTAGTATCCAGAAAATCATGTCAGTTTAAAAGGCAAAACAAGATAATTAGGGACAATCATAACTGTTGTTATTACCGATCATTTAAATACTGCTGTAAATGTAAATAGCACTACGTAATACAAAAGAAGTTTTGGTCCAATATGAAATCTCTACTCTTTCCAATAAATGAAACAGATGATGTAATTTGATACTGTTGAATAGCTTTTTGACATCTATTGAAAAGACCACAGCTGGAGTTTTTAGCTTTTTGGATTGATGTATTAAGCATTATTTTGTATTACTAATTGTAAATATGACTTTATAAAACCAGCTTATTTCTTCTAGATAGCTAGATGGTACTTAGGAAAGATTTCTCCACCATAAGCAATTATTTTGTAGTGATCATTAAGAAGATTGGTTTACAGCTTTTGCATATAGCAGTCTCTTGTGGCATTTTACACAAATTTATTATTACCTTTCGTTTCCCAAATCAGTTGTTTTAGACAAGAAGTCCTTGGAAAAGCTGTTGCTGTAGTGGAGATCTGACATGGTTTGAAAAGTGAAATACTATGGATTAGGCATCTCTGCCTATAAAAATTTGTTTATGAAAACCTCTGTTGATTGTTCTTTTAGTTTTCTAGCAAGAAGACATACCTTCTCTTGTTTTCAGTAACACTGATTATTCAGTAGCAAAGTACTGAAGAATAATTTGGTTCAAAGCAATATGCATAGAATTGATGTAGATATAGAACAGATCATTCACATCTCCAAAACTGAGAATGATGTGACACCTGTCTGGAAAACCTGTTCTTTTTTGACAACAACGTGGGGCTTGAAGGGTTCAAGACAATGACAGGTTTGATTGGAACATGCAAGATCAAATTTATGGCTGTTATTGCTGTTGAGCTAGTAATTGGCAGGTTCCTGTGCTTGCCATGGGACTTGCTTGCCTCACTGTGTATTAGAGTCTAGTCCTTGTTAGTGGCTCCTTTTAACTTTCATTACTTGCTGTACTACTTATTATCTCACTGTACTGTGTCTGGGAACATTTTCGTAACAGCAATGGTGGTGTGCCTGGGCTGGCAGACAGTCAGAGCATCACTGCTGTTTCTGTGCTGCTGTACTGGACAGGCTGGAACTCCAGTATGAGCTTGAGTTGAAGGAACTGTGACCTGTGGTTAAGTCCACGTGGGAAGAGGACACCCTGAGGTGTCTGTGGCTGTAGATAAGCCCATGCCAGAGCAGGTACATCTCAAAACATCTGTGGCCATGGTTATGTCCGTGCTGCAACAAGTATACAGCTGAAGGGATTGTGCCCCAAGGATAAGTCCACACTGGAAAAGGTACACCTGCAAACATCTATGGCTATGCATGAGGTTGTGCTGGAGCACCTCAAAGTGTATACCCATAGATAAGACCACGACAGAGCAGGTACACCCCTGGAGGGACTGCAGCCATGGGTAGGGCCATTTTGGAGCAAGTTCACTCCTGAAGGGACTGTGGCTATGGGTAAGGTCACGCTGGAGCAGATATATCTCTGAATACCTCAAAGTGACTGTGGCTTTGGATAAGTCTATGCTGCAGCAGATACACCCCTGAAGAGACTGTGACTCATAGATAAGACTCCACTTGGAGTAGGTACACCTCTAAGGGACTGCAGTCTGTGGATAAGTCCAAGACAGGGCAAGGGCAAAGAGGGGAGTTCGTTGCAATGTTAAACCCTACGGTCTAGTCCAAAGTGACCAGGAGTGGAGATTTTAATGGAATTACTTTTAAACTGTTGTAACCTGGGATTTGAGTTGCATGTTATAAGAATTATTATGGCAGGAACCACCTGAACCAATGGAGGACAAACCTGACAAGGAGCAGTGCAAGTGCAGCAGTGGTCTGACCTGAGCTGGCTTTGGTGCCCCATAACTCCATGCAACATGCCATCTGTCCTGTCCTGAGTGATCACCATAACAGATGGAGCCCAAAGTCATGGACTAAATGAACTCAATGGACATTTTGTGGACATTTGTGGACATCTTACAGACATTTTACAGGAGTGGTCCATAGACTAGGGGAATGATGTCTGTGTATTATATCAAAGGATGAGAAGGAGGGTGGTGGGTAGTGAGCTTGTGTTGGATAGTGTTGTTCCTGATCATGATGTAAATGGTATGGAATAAGGTGTGAACAATGTGCTGGTTTTGGCTGGTATAGAGTTAATTTTCTTCGTAGTAGGCAGCATGGGACTATGTCTTGGATTTGTGCTGAAAATAGTGTTGATAATTCAGGGATGTTTTAGTTATTGCTGAGCAGTGCTTAAACAGAGTCAAGACCTTTTCTGATTCTCACACTATCCCACCAGCGAGCAGGCTGGGGATGCACAAGAAGTTGGGAGAGGATACAGCTGGGACAGCTGACCCCAAGTGACCCAAGGGATATTCCATACCATACGATATCATGCTCAGCATATAAAGCCAGAGGGAAGAAGAAGGAAGAAGAGACGTTTGGAGTCATGCCGTCTGTCTTCCTAAGTAACCTTTATGTGTGATGGAGTCTTATTTTCCTGGAAATGGCTGAGCACCTGTTGATGGGAAGCAATGAATGAATCCCTTGTTTTGCTTTGCTTGTGCACATGGCTTTTGCTTTACACATTAAACTGTCTTTATCTCAACCCATGAGTTTTCTCACTTTTACCCTTTCAATTCTCTCCCCCATCCCACTAAGTGAGAGTGAGCAAATGGCTGTGTGGTGTTTAGTTGCCAGCTGGGGTTCAGTCATGACACACAGGACTCCAGAAATGAAATTACATAGCTTTATATAACTTTAGCCAATTGAGAAGATACTGGGCATTTTGGTAGAATACACAGGAGTTAAGAAGGATTTCTCAGTGGTTTTTTGTTCTTTCAGTGAATTGTTAATATATTGATTACAATTTTGTTTGGAATTCCTCTTCATGCACACACTTGTTAATCACTCCATTAGTGAAGACTTGTTTTGTTTGTCTTTTAGTTTAGATAAATTTCATGTAAAAACCTATTTTACTCTTATTGATGCTGGTACTAGTTGGAAGTAACTTAGCTAGTATAATCAGGATTACCCTAATACACACAACAGTGTAGTAATACTGTGCTTGTCCTTTGAGTAAAATTTCACAGGGACTATTTTGTCATCTAATGTAGTGAAAAAAATCAGCAATTTATCAAGATTAGTTTTAATTAATAATAAGTGTCTTTTGAGGTGCTAGAATTTTTATATATTTTCAAAATTACTCATACTTTGAAATAGTGTTTCTTCTCATAACTTATCTTTGAGAGATTGATCACTTTTAATCACTTTCAGATCAGTTCTTGTGAAATTAGTATACTCAGTGAACTATGGAATTCTTTGTTGCTTAAATTGATATTACAGAGTACCTAATAATTTTAATAAATTAATAATTGTACAAAGCATATTAAAAATCAATATATGGGCATGTCAATATGAAAAGAAGGACATTTTATTATTCTATCTATGAACAATAATATAAAATATTGCATTGTGTAAAGCACTATATGAAAGAATTAGTATATATTGAAAATAAAATAAATAAAAATCCCACAACACATTGAACAAGAAAATGTTTGGAAGCAGTTAAAAAAGAAGTGACAGGAAAAAAGGAAAGAGATGTCTCAAATTATGTCCAGCCTCTCTGGAGTCTAGTTAATTTGATGAAGATTGAAAGGAAAACTTTTGTGCATTTAGAACATTTTTTCCTCAGCTTTCAAACACAGCTGAAGAAATAATTTCTTCTGAACAGGAACTTCAACAGCAGAACAATTAAATTTTATTCATTTTGGTTAGATAGACTGAAAACAAAAAGCTGTATTTTCTCTGGTTAAGACTGCTTCAACGCCCTTCTCTTATCTGTGAGACAAGTGCTGTCACCACTGAATGACAGAATAGGTGGGCTACTTTGTCAAGGTTGTGATATTAGAAATATTGCATTCATTTGATAAGGGAGAAAGGAAATACAGTGGAACAAGACTCAATAATGTAGTGTTTGTTAGATCAGTAATACAGTCATCTCTTAAGGGCCAGGATGCCTTCCAGGACTGTTGCTCGGCTTGGTTCTACTTATTACTTTCAAAACTATCAGTGCATTTCTTCCAAACTAAATGCTGATGTGAAATGCATCAACATTTTTGCAAAGCTTGTTTAGAACTCACTGTTCCCTGTCCATACATCAAAGAAAGCAGGAAACCTACGCTATGTAGATACAATCTTTTTTGGTCCCTCTCTCTGGGATAGTGACTCACAGTTTTGGTCAAATGGCTACTGTGTACACTAATCAATCAGCTAGCATGCAGACATGAATTCCCTCTAGGCATCATTGCTTTCTCAGTGTGGTTTAACCATTGGGTATATAAAAATGGACATAGAGAGTTATATTTACAACTGTGTTTGACCTTAATTGATTTACCTGTACTTTGCAGACATCCTTGTCCTTAGGATTAGTGTCAGTTTTGATCAAAGAACACCTACTCAAATATAAACCTCAAGAGAAAGACATTGTAGAATATGACTTGGATTAAATCTCCTTTGCATTTAGGCAAAAGAAAGAAGATGCACTGTAAGTGGATCAAGGTAGTAGTATGAATACTGTGAAGCAAATTCTGGTCTCCTAGGGCAGATTTTTAGTGAAACATCTACGAATTTTAGGACTTGAGGATTTGTATAGCAATTAAGTGGAGTCGAGATTAGGGATTTAGGGAGTTGTAAATGTTTTGAGCTGAAGTCATCCAGTTTAGAGTCACCTTGTTCACATCTTGCTTTAAACTGCATACCAAAGTTTCTAGAACCTTCTCTCACCTCACTCTATGACACAAACAAAAGTGGGTAACAGTTGTACTCTACATGAACATTACAGACTCAGTGTTAGGCTTAAGTTAGCTAGTCCTGATTCAGGGACTGCAGAACACTGGCTCAGTATGCTACCTGTTTCTATATGGCTCCTCTGAAGTTCACAGTGACGGCAAAATATGTTCAGATCATTCTGAAATGTGACTTGAAGTTATGCCCTCAGGTGAATCTTGTCTGCTTTGTCAGATAGGATCAATCCTGCACAATCCTGTGAATGCAACAGAACAAGAAAACCGGCAAAAGTCATTAAATTTCTCTATACAATAGACAATCAAGGACTATCGGGCTCCCTGATATAGCTTAGAATAACCTCAGTGTGGCTCTTAATTGCTCATTGACTGCTAGGGTGATTTCCCAATCAGTGCTTGAGTCACCAATGCCCTTTTAACACGGCCATTATCCTGCTAAGATCAGTTTTACTCTATCTGAGGACTCTCCCACATTCCCTCAGTTGCAGTTTAAGCCAATAAGAAAGTACCTTTTGACTGTCAGAGTAGTAAAAAGGGGTTACAGCAGAATAAAAATCAAGATTCAGATTTGTTTGAGATAGTGATGAAGCGAGCACACAAGACAAAAGGTAACAACAACAAACAATATGAGAGACAGAAAGGGAATCTTAAAAATCCTGTGAGCACTGGGTCTGCCAGCTTTACAAAATTAAAACATTTGAAAGGGAATGATGTCACATAATCTATTGTGACTGCTGCTAGCATGGCTTAGTCCAGCGTCACAAGGGAGATGTTCAGGAAGGTATCTGTTTCTGAACAGAGTTTTTTAAATGGTGTGCTATTATGACAAAAAGCAGCAATACTCTTAGCAAGATGGGACTATTAGTGATATCAACCAAATCATTGTCCTCTGTCCAGCATCCCATAACAGAAATTGCAAACCTATGCTATAAAGGCATAACACATCTAATGCTGTGTATATAGCCATATATATTTGGAGGCCGTTCAATAATACCTGTTCCTCAGGCGGGATAGGTCAGATAGCTGTGTTCACAGACAAGGTAGGTATGCCACAATATGATTCCAAAGAAGGGAAATGCTATGTGTCCCCTTTCTTTTCTTGCTCCTGCTTAGATTCTTTGCAGAAGACTTTTTTTTTTCCTAAAACCATATGCTTCTTGAAGCTTAAAAATAGCTCCCCAGCGTTTGTCAAACCAGACCAAGGAAAGCACCTTTAGCTGATCTGGCATGCCATAGAAGCTTACATGTATACAGCCAAGAATTTTTGAAGTGTCATTGTCAAATTAATATCTACCTAGTCATTTAAATGCAGGTTACAAATAGATGGCTTAAGCTACTGTGCCTACATCTCTGTTTGGTTGTCAGTTTTCCTGTGTTTCCCGATTTTTGATCATGCTTTCTTCTCATGCTGTCATGCTGAAGATCTACACTAATGATCAGGAAGCTGACTACTTCACTCCTCTGTGGAGGCAGTGAAATGAGCTATAAAAGTCACAGCATGACCCACGGATTTCAAAATGGTCTGTATGAACTGTAGGGGTCCACTTGTGCACATCTCACAACTTGACTCTACCTCAGTAAATTCAAATTAATCTTAATGACAGAGAGAAGAGATCAGAGCTAGATCTCCAGTACATGGAATGCATTTCAGTTTTGACCTTTGGCAAAGTAGGAATGTGAATGACTTTATCTAGTACCCCAAAGATGAGAGATAAGAATCAGATATGTTCTGGCTTATGTTCTACAAGCTCCACACATTTTGTGGCTAGTTTGTTTTAAAACCCAAACTTCTCGAAATGCAAGGAACAATAGCCAAATGGGCATCAATTCCATTCAAAATGTCCATCTGCTGCTGTAAAACCTGCGTGAATTGTTACATAGCAACCTGTATTTCCACTTGTAGTTGGAATCCCCGAGTTACAGTTATTTGCTCTGTGAGTGTTCTCCTTGACAGAGACCGAGTAAATCCTGTTGTGATGCCAAAGCTTTGCCCAGTAAGTGTTAGAGCTCATTGTACAATGTGCTTAGATAAATGCTATTTTGCAGATGTCTGTGAGATAGAAAATGTGGTTGTACCTGAATCTCTTTCCTCCTCCTCGCTCTGCACTCAGTATGAACCACTGATTAGCATCTACCTTTTCATTTGCAATGTTTAACCATTTGGTATGAAATGATAGCTTAGTAAACTACAGCTTTGATTAAAAACAGATCTGAAATGCTAAATTGGGTATGTGATATGCATAAATATTTTGGTTTATGGTACATGGAGAGACTATTTTTAAGTGGCAGAATATGTTGTTGGAACTGATTTTGCAATAACCATAATGTAGTGCAGAGTAACGGCTGATTATAGACTTTTACATAGATGTTTTTTTAAACAGCTATTAGGAAGTATGGAACCCAATATTAACACACTGTTTCAATAGAAAAAACTATAGAGCTTTGTTTGTAATAACCATACTCACATTGCATTTTTTCCATTTTCATTTTGCTATTTTTGACAACTAATAAATATTATGCATTTAAAAATGCATTCATTTTTTCATTTATTAATTACAATAACGAATAGAGAAAGATTATTAAAACCTCTTGTTAATGCAGAGAAGGTAAATGGTGATTTCTTGGTATCATCGTGTACTAGGGTTTTTCAGACTTACAATTCCATCTGGAAATGCGAAAGGCCTATTCTTGCTCTCACTCTTCCTTGCTCTCTCTCTCAATGAGATTTCAATACTGTTTAATGCAATTTGCCTTTTTTTGTAAATTCTTCTGTTCTGATAAACAAGATTATTTTAAAGCAAAGGGATTACATATCAACTGTGATTCATTCTTCCTGAGAAATATTAATCTGTCACTGATACCCAGTGTCTTAATTTACAAATTTTAGGGAAGTAGTTAGAATTAAGTTCTTCTGCCTCTCAAAATTATGTATTCTATGGGTTCCAATCTTCTTTCTCTAAAACACCAACAAATTTCCAGTTTAAAATCAGAAATTATTAACTTAGATAACATCGAAGTCTTTCAATGTAATGTTTTCTTGAACTATTTTATTCATGTTTTGATATTATCTCTAAATATGATTTATATGTCTAATGCTAATGTTACTGATTTATTTATTGATATAATACAATAAGCATTCTGCTAATATAAATGAATTTGCCATGTTCCTATGAAATATTTTGACTTAGAGGAAACTATTTTTAGCAGAGAATTGTTTACTGAAAATGTTATTCCAGCATCTACTTTGTACCAACAACTATTATATGTTTCCATTTGTTTACTACTAGCAGGACCTCTGACCTTCCTTATTTGTAAAATATTTTTAAGTTGTACTGCCATTGAGTGGTACCCATTGTAGGTAAGCTTGACAACATGGAAAGATCAGCAAATTGCAATCTTGTCTGATAGCAGCATATTAATATTCATGTATCATTAACTTTCATTTGAAATGTGATTTGATTTGTTTGCTTAGATCGTTAAAATGTACATCTAAAATATTATTTAATGCAACTTGTTTTTCAGAACTGATATGTTTGGTTAATAATGGTAGCATAAATATTTTCCCTTTGTATTGTTATAGCATTATATCTTTACATGTGTTCAAAGCCCACTTTAATACAAGACACAAAGCTCTGAGAAGACATATAAGAATCGGGAGATATATCCATGGTTCTATTAAACTAGCAATTTTTTAGAGATTTTTTACCTGTTTCAAAAATATAAAAAATATGTCATAAGTGACACACTTTTTATTGGAAGGAGTAACTGAATATAGAATACAGAAAACTTTACTACTGTGTTACACTGGTACAAATGAGAAGGCCAAAGAAATAAGAGGGGTAGAACATGGACTAGGTCAACTTGAGAAATATGGGCTCACAGGTACCTACCAAACACACTGATTCCTCTATATCAAGGCTTCTTTAATCCAATGATTGACAGAAGGATGCATCAGAGGAAATTCTTGTCATGCATATATCCACTACCAATAATTTATCAGAATCATGATCTGAATGGATATTTCAAGTGAAAAGTATGACAAATCTTAGGATTTATAAACTGAAAAAACGTTGCAATAAAAGAAATATCTGATTGAATAACAGTTGAATCAGACAAAAATTTGAACAAATTCATATATTTTAGTCTTGATTTTTTTTTAATTAAATACTAGTTAAACTTAAATGTCTTTCCCAAACAGACAAGCCATCAGGAAAGTCTTTTTGGGGAGGTAATTGCAGATTACAGTTACCTATGCATGGAGAGGAAAAATTAATCTTAATGAAAAATATTTTATTTTAATTGAAAACAGAATAAAACTAACCAGCACCTCTTATTTTATTTGAGAAAGGAAATTCCATCATGTTGGGAAACTCAGGGGTCAAAAAAATTAAGGTACAAAAAACTAAGGGGGAAAAAATTGTAGAATTGAGAGTATAAAGAATATTTTTTAAGGTCCAATTTCATTGGATTTTATTTTCCTTATAATACTCAGTGAACAATGGTAACAGAGAGTTTTTAATATTTTCTTTATGTTGCAGTATGAGAAGTAATTCCTCTCCAGAGCATTCCCCCAAAACAAACAAACAAACAAACAAAACCTATAAGACCAAATTTCCCTGGGACTGAGATTTCTGGTTCTCTTGAAGTTGGAGAAAAGAGTGAAACAGTATGGGTCAAGATGCAACTCTCTTGACGTCTTTAAAGACGCAGAAGAGAACATAAGTCACTCTATAGTGGAACGTTTGAATGTAAAAACAGTATCCAGAGTTATCATACATTAGTATATCTCACAACTACAGCTGTGTATATGTGGGTTTAGTAGTTAAACAAGCAATGTATTCTATGTTTTTTTCAATAATTATTCTGAATAACTGTCATTTTTAATTTCATAAGTAGACGATATCAGAAGAATGTAATGAAGAGGTTCAGCTAAAGTTATATCAATCAATCTTTATCCAAAATGTTAAGCAAAGGCAGATGAATGTTTTCCTTTAAGTTAAAAGAAATGTTTTACTATTTGTCCTTTTATATTTTATTTTACATTTCTGGTTTGCAAGTGGAAGCATGTCCAAACACTGAGAACTCTAAGTGTTATTCAAAGAAGTCTGGGGAAATATTACTGGAAAAATCTTTTTGACATGAATTTTTAACCTGACTTTTAGGACGACAAAGTTCAGATAATGTTGTAGGGTGAAATTAATCATCATTCTTTCTGCGTTATTGTCAGATTCAGATTTATCTCTTTAATTTTTTTGTTCATCTTTGATTACCTCAGCTGCGATTTTCAGCAGTCCCTGTTGAACAACAGCTACAACACCCAACAATGTGAATTTTTGGATTTAACTTCTGGGCAAGGCACCTCTTCAGTTTGAAGAAGTGACTGAGCCTTACTGGCACGAGTTATGTGTGCTAAGCCCAAAGCAAACAGTAGCTGACTAGTTACGTTATTGCTTTGTAAAATACTGCAATGTTTTATATTTCTAACAAGCTTTCAAACAAAACAGTCAATTGTTGACACTTAGAGTGATCCTTCAAATCATGATCAGAAAACTGCAAGCCTGTGAGGAGATGATTGTCTTCTGGTAATCTACGACCATGATCCTTGAGCTGTTTTCTGACACATGAGTGTGTGCTGAACAGCTCCACTTGGATTGCCCCTCTCCAGTCTCAAGTTCAAGTCTCCTATTTATCCAAGTGTTTTCCTGTGTTCTGGAGCACTTCTGACTTCTTCCTACAGTATTTAACACCACATCCTGGCAGCATGGAACAATGAAACAGCTAGCTATGTGTAATTTTTCTCTTCATACAGTCTTATTACTCTCATTTATGGGAACTTGTATGAAATTTGGGAGGGATGCTTTTTCATGATTCTAGTATAATAAAACCTTAGCATCAGATTTACTAAAAGAACTACGAATAAAAAAAGGAAGAACTGCCCCAAATCAATGACTGATTTATACTTCCTGGAGAAAGTAAAAAAGCTAATGAGTTAAAAGTTAAAAGTCTAAGCTTTTAAGGGGAATTTTTTTCCACCTGAAATCTTTAGTACAATTACTGGACACAGTCAAAAAGGACAGAAAGGTGAAAGCCATAGCTTAAATGACAGCCAAATGCCTCTGATGTTTATGATGCCTTTATTTAGGAAGACTAGTTCTGAGAATTTTTTTTAAACTGTCAAACAATTAATACCTATTCTGTGATCTGAATATAAAAATTGCTGTTTAAGTTATCTTTGTGAACGACACTAGTATCGGAATCCTATCACCGAGGAGATATGTTCTACTTGCAAATAGGGCCGAAATGTTTATGTGGATCAAGGCATAGCTGAATGCTTTCCTGACCGACTGTCCTTAATTCCACCATCAAGGAAAAACAAAACAAAACAAAACAAAACAAATCAAAACAAAACATTAAAAAAAAAAATCAGAAGAACAAAAATTTGTAGCTGCTTACATTAGATTTAAAAACAGTAGGAGAATGTCAAAGTAACTCTCGAGACTAAATGTTTCTGAGTATGTGCCAGCAAAGAAGATGTAGCTGGAAGCCTTCCTTTGTAAGTGTAATTCACAGTTTAGGAATTTCAGTATCAAACTCAGAGCTGTTTGATTTTACTTCTAAGTAGGAGAGCAAGCCATAGTATTGCTCCTAGGCAACCAGTTCAGTTATTGCCAATCAGAGAACTATTTTTCTTTTTCTTTAGTCAAGTATAGCGTTATTAGACTAATTAGCCTTACTAATATGATTCGTCAACAACCTAGGCAGTTCTTTTGGATAGCAATTTCCCCTTCCTGAAGATTTCGTGGAATTCGAGAAATGGAGATAATATAGTACATTTTTGCCTCTCAAATTTCAGTGCTCTATCAATCTGGCAACCACTATGAACTGGCACAAGAGATCTATTAGTGTCAAGCAACAATTTTTGCCCTGGGGGATGGAAAAGAGGATTTTTGTTGTGCTTATTTTATGTTTTATTTAAATGGTTGACTAGAAATAAGAAAGAATTGACTAAAAAGAATTCTTTCTGGATAAAGCAAGCAAATGGAATCATTTTCATGGCATCTTATTTTGAGATGCTTGTGCTTATTTGGTGCCTTTTCACCATTTCATTTTTCAACGAGTATTAAGACAAATGAATTAAATCCAATACACTGTCTAAAGGTCACTACCCTTGCATCTCAGCTGGTTTGCACCTCATGCTGTCCGGTTACATAATATCAACTGGCAAAGCTGCTGAATGACCTCAGGTACAGATTTATGAAAAGGCAAGTGTCCAGCACCATTCAGTTGTCTTTGGTTCAGTGATCTGTTCCTCTGGTGATTTCCACATGGTGTGTAAGAAGGAAGGTTACATTATTTTTTACCAACTGATCTAGTAGCCTCAATAAGTGGGGTTGCAAACTTTACTGTAATTTAATGGAGTCATTCCACATTGAAGGAAAATAATGTTTCAAAATTGAGGTGGACTAAAGATCTGTCACTGCAGAAAAAGTTGCTGCCTTGAGGAAACTGGAAAAGAATGTTTTGATGACAGCATTAAGTTTTGTAACAGAAAGCCAAAAACCTCAGTCATCGACATAAAATTCAATGTCAAATATATGGATGAGTAATGATACTTTATCTCTGGAGCACAAACAAGCCCATGCAGGACTGCAATTATTATTTTTTTTCTTTCATTCCACATTCGAAGGAAATGATAGGATGTCCAACACCTTACAACTTCCGTAGGCTTAGAATACAACCACTTCTGTGTTACCCTTAAACACTTAGGAAAAAACACATAATCTCAAAAAATGAAAACAGAGCAAATAGAATTGGTACATCATAAAGCAGAACCTGTCTTAATTGAAATAAAACATAGCAAAAGGATATCTTTAATTATGACAGTTCATCAGAAAAAGTATAGAAAGACAATTACAGAAAAATCCCTCTAACTCTGATCCTTGTTTCATAAAAGTATGTAGTAATCTGTTTACAAACAGATGTACAGATTTCATAGAGTTAATGGGAATTTTAAAAAGAAAGACATCTGGGGAAATGATACAGGCATACCCCATCAGCAGCCGCCTTACCATCTGACAGACATGTTAGTCCTAAACTGCCAGTTGTCTACGGAACCTGCCAAGAAGCCAGATGCTACCATGGGTTAAGGCACACCAGAAATTGCTGCTTTAAGTAAAAAACAGTTTAGCATAATGTTCTAATGGTTGAAAAAAAAATCCTCTTATAGTTAAAAACTAAAGATTTTATTAAAAAGCTCAATAACTGGTAGGAGTTCAAGATTTTAGGTGAAATTATGAATTACATCAGACTTTCAAAGAGCTCTGGAGTGTCTGGTACTTTTTCTTGCAAAACACACAGCTCATCCAGAGTTTATGGCTAGATTTTAATTTATTGATTTATGGATTTTAATAGTAATTTTTTTAATTAAGGCATCAAGAGTCTGGAAAATTGAAAGTAAATCATAGAGAAGTTGGTAAGTATTCAGAAGTATTCAGAGGAAGGTAGATGAGACACTGGCTTTATTAAATGCCTAGTTCTGCGATTTAACACAGAGAACTTATGTATAGCATATGTATGTTTATACTGTGTATACATATGTAGGGATACACACACTCAAAACACTATAAAGGCAATTCAGAACAGCTCTTTTAATGAGTAATATGTTATGAATTCTCACTAATCAGGCTACTGAAGTACATTTTACCTATGGGGAAAGTGTGGTACAGATTATGTACAGCCAGGATTAGGTCTGCTAAGAACCATTACTTCCTTAGGTTGCCCAAGAAAATTCTGTAATCTTCGTCCTGCACTATGGTGTCTAACTGCTGTTAACCAAAGGCACCAAACAGCGCTAAGTGGGTCTGGGAATAAAATTATTATCTGAATTTTCCAGACCTGATGGTTCCTTCTCGCAGTTAAGCAATGAAAGCAGGACACCTTTTTATTTTTTTTTTTCCCTGATTCAAGAATAGCTGTTTTCTCTGCTAAAGAGCTATGGTACCTAAAATTACTCCAGCTGTGAAGTCTGTTGCTTATGTCTCTTTCTGGGTCCACAGTGACACCCTGTGGGGCTGTGATGAGGAGAGAGAGGGGACACGTGGAGCACTGGAATTTGGTGGATCAGGCCATAGACAAGATCATTACCCAGGAACTGTTTTTTCAGGATCTTCTCAGGTTCATGATTCTCTGATAAACTAAAAGTGCTCTGGTTTCCCATAAAAACTTCATTTTGTAATTAGGAGAGATAGAAATTGTTTTCTAAAAGAAAACACAGATTCTGACCAGACCAGAACTGTAGGGGGGAGCCCAGGCACAGGCAGAAAGTGCTTATCAAGCCAACCATGCTTGATGCAAGCTAGGTTAGGTGCATTCACTTCCTATTTCTAGAGACTAGTGATAAAGCATTCTCTGTCAGCCACTGACGGTGGCAGAACCTGATCAAAGATGAGTTGCTGAGTGATGTCCCGCTAAATACGGTAAAAAGAAATACTGTTTGGCAGATTTCTTAGTCAGGTTGCCCATTTCTAAATGTAAGCAGAAGCAGCACATTTTTTCATCTGCATCTTGGAAGAAAAACATGATACTGATCATGAAGATGTGGATATAATGTACTACATACAGCAGATACATTTTTTCTAACATAACATGGCAGGTTAATGTAATCATGGATCAAGAGGTAGGAAGGGGATGTGAGAACACACTGGCATGGAATGCTTGCATGGAAAACAGTTTGTATTTTTGGTGTTGTGGGACCAGTCATCAGTACCTGTGTCTCTTGTTTGTGGACCACAGAAAACAGTTGGTGTGGGTGGATCCATAAGCCCTTCCTCCAGTGAAGCAACAGGGAGCTTACTGTTCCTGGAACGGAAAACAAACCATCCAACTTTTTCATATGGTCGGCAGTATATTATTTTTGCATTGTTATTGGATAATAATAATTGTTATCATGCTAAAATTGTGCTCATGTAACTACTCTGAAGATAAGAAGCACATGTAGCTGACAATACTTGGAAGTCATGTTTAGACAATTTTTCCTATTTCTGACATGGTAGATGATAACAGTACCTGATTCCATTACTAGAGGGAAAGAATTTCCACAGGATCCAAAGCTCCTGAAGAAAGGTGAATTTTTTGTGATACTGGTGTGTTTTTTCACATCAGGCAAAAGTGTGGAAGGTGTTGCACACTACAAGGTACTCACATGCCTAATATAAATGGGGAGGAAAGAGGAAAAGGGTTTGAGCCCTCGCACTATGCTGGATCATACTGGAGGTTCTGCACAGTGCTGCACCTTACCTCACTCTTCTAGGGTGTCAGGAGTCCAGTTAGGAGTCTGGAAAATGCAGAGATTACAGCCAGTTTGTTTTAAAACCTCTTGGTTATATCTGGTTACAGTAGGGTATGCCGTAAGGCAAAGTGGTCAGGAAAAAAAATTGAGCAAGTGTTTAATTTCTAGCCAAAGCAAATGATTTTGCAGTCATAGATTAATGTCCTTTGATAAGAAATTGTTCCATTCGGATTCAGATGAGAGTACACTTGTGACCTTGAAAGTACTTCTTTCATTCAATAAAGGCAACATTGCCCCTTTCCAGTGTCTCAAGCTTGAATTAATTTTTCAGTGCATTTTGAACAGTAGATTTTCACACTGGATGAGCTAGATTGTGTTTAACACAGGTGTTTCTCTAGTTATGTTCAACAGAAATATTTGAGCGTGGCCCATGAAAGCTGCTTATTGTTGACATTACACTTTGTGTGTGCTGCTGACTGTATGCCAATTATTACAGAAGTTCACATAGGCATCTGCTTGACTGGACAGCCCCATGCTGGTTATGGCACACCAAAGGGTAAATGCTGGGTCAGATTCTCTCCTGCACTGAAATATGCTTAGGCACTCTCTTCTGTGTCACTGGCAAATGATCCTTCTTTGATATTCCAGGTCCACCATGGACATTAAATCATAAGACAGAGACAGAGGAGATGAGGGAATTTTTTTTGCCGAAGAATGAGGTTATCAATTCTGCCTTTTTCTCTCTTCAGCTGAATAGCTAATGTTGAGATTTTAGTGCTCACTTTGTGGCAGCTGAGATCTCCTGGTGTGATGGAACTCACAGCTGATCAAGACGACAGATTCCAGCCTGTCCATGGAGTTTCCAGGATCCCTTCTGTAATAAAGCATAGAATAATCGCAAGGATAACAAGGTTGTTCATTTTTTTTAAACAAGTGAGTTTTTTCATATATAACTCCTCACCTAATCCCTCATCCAGAACTGACCCTGAACTACATTGAAGTCTGAGAGGACTGACCATTTTTCAATCACCTGTCATTCTGCCTTCCTGCTTTGTCATAGCTGATTGATTTCATCCTACAAGTAAGCTATTCTGCTGATCCATCAGGATTCAGAGACTTAGCCCTCTTCCTTTTTCCTTGGTTTTGAAGGAAAAGCATTCTAGTACACCTTTCCCAGCCCCTAATTCAGCCTGTTTAAAGGAGTGGAAATATTAGGAGAAAAACTTTCAAATTTCTGGATGGACGAAGCCCTGGGTACAGGCCTGGGGCCAAATACTACCTTCACAGACTTCAGCACGAATGAAAAACATGCATGTAATCTGACTTTAAATTACTTATTAACAGCAAATAGATTTGAAATTTTGTGAATATCCAATATGATGATACTTTAGCCTGCCTTTCAAATATATTTTCTTTTGAAGGTCTGGAAATATAACTTTCATATCTGAGTTTGTCCAAAGAAATCAGGCATTGATGAAGATTTCATTCCAGCTAGAAGTTTAGTAGACTTTTCTACGAGCAACAGGTACTCTGTTTAAGGTTCTCACCTGACAGCTGACATCTGCAATCAGCATTTCCATGGAGTATTATCTCATTTCTTGGTGCTCAGGCTATCTCACTTGTCACATCCCATTAGCTAAGAACTTCAAGGACAAATTGACTTGGCAACATTCTTTTATTTCTTTTCCTCACTTTTATTCAGTTATAAAGATCTGTAAATTTTTTTCAGAACAAGTATCTCACCAAGTTACATAAAGCTTTTCCAAACCAAAATACTGCAAAAGGTAAAATTCCCCGTCTTTACGGGATAAGCCAAGGTAGAGTTGTTCATGTTTGTGGTAAGCAATTCTCACTGCATGAGCAGGAATATCTCCCATGGTAGTACAGCATGACCAGGAACATCTCCCATGGTAGTACATCATGTCCTGTAAATAGATTTTCTTCCTATTTCTGAATTTCAAGGCTTTGCAGCAGAAGAAATAACAAGTTTCTACCTATACGAGAAGTTGGGGAACCCTACTGTCATCAAGTATCACAATAACTACTGGACAATGACATGCAAGGGGGATACCTTTTTTGTGGCTACAACTCCAGAAGATAAGTTCAGACTCCCTTGGCTAGCGATGGGCAATGTCGGCTGTGGTTTTTGAAAGTCCAAATATCTAT
Source organism: Cariama cristata (assembly GCF_000690535.1). NCBI lineage: Eukaryota > Metazoa > Chordata > Aves > Cariamiformes > Cariamidae > Cariama > Cariama cristata. The sequence continues at coordinate 30,711 of NW_009617972.1, forward strand.
TGCTACTTATTTCTTCACACATATCTGCTTCATGGTTCTGTTTTGTAGCTGAGGTACTGGTTCCACAGGACATTCCTCCTGAAATTCCACTCCTACAGATTGTCTTGCTTTTGTCACTATGAGATCAGGTTGTCTCACTATTCAGTTACAGTGTGTTCCTGCATGCAGTGGTCATTAACTGCATACAACCCCAGAGAAAGTCTGCCTTTCATCCCTGGGCTACCGCCATCATGCATGAGAAACTCACATAAGTTAAAAAGGTAGAATTAAATAAA
>NW_009617973.1:0-2770 GCF_000690535.1 Cariama cristata
TGGGTGCTGGCAACCGCCGCAGGAAGGCTGTGGCCCTTGGTGGCCGGGCCTGGAGCAAGGCGGGGGGTCTGCGGTGGAGCGGTAGCAGGGTGCCGCAGGGCAGCAGGGGCAGAGGGCTTGAGCATTCTCTGCTGGGAATGACGGCGAGGTGTCTGGGACAGGTATGTGGGAGGTTGCCAGGCTCCATTAGGAAACCTACTGCTCCCCTACCGGGCAGATGCCACCATTATGTAATTCCTTTACACGTATTTAACAAACCAGCTAAGAATGAGTGCTAATTTGGGGGAGGACTCAGACTGTTTCTGTTGGCACTGCTTTTTCACCTGCTCCCCATCCACCTGCTGGGGTACTGAGTTTTTTTTATTCACACATGAGAAAAGAGATGCCTTTCACTCTCTCATCTGCTGCAAACCATTGAAGTAGTGTCTAGATAATAAAACTGGTGGACTATTCTTGACAAGAGCTGGCAGACTGATTACTAATTTAATGCTTAGGCATTATTCACATTTCTTTAACCATAGTTCAGCATAATGATACATCTCTGTTGCTGTCTTGTTGCTTGGTGATAAAGAGGCCAGAAAAAAAATGTATAAATTAATAACATTTTTAGAGGACAGTGTCATGGAGAGTATTGAAGCGTAATGTAAATATGGGCTGATAGGAGGACTGACTAAATAAACCCCCCTAATTGTACGCTATACCAAAGCGGTCCAAAAGCATATTTTATTTACCTTTCATGCATTTTCTTCATTATTAAGAAACAGAATGGACAAATACTTCTCTAATGTATATGCTTTTAATTATTACAAAGGCTCTGCTCTGTGTCTAGTTTAGTTTGGAAGATTGTCTGTTCTTTTTTAAATATGTTTAGCCTGAAAAATTGTGTGACTAAGTGAAGATCTCCCATTTAAAAGCCTCAAAAAACAGACACAGATGAAACATCTATTAAAAACCCTCAAGAAAGAGGTACAGATGCAACAGCTAAGTTGCTATACCTGTAGCATTTTCAGTTAAAACTCCTCTTGCTGTAACACAATGAAGAGTTAAAGTGATTTATCTGGTCCAGCTTTCTTAAGGAAATCTTCTTTATAGTATTGTCTTAAACTAGAATGCTGTATTACTTTAATTCTGTTGGGTGAGTTTTGTGGTAGTTTCTAGTGATAATTCGTGTGATTTTTTTTCTGATTAAATTATTGCAATTTAAATTATACAATTGCAGTTGGTTGTCCTGGTTTGGCTAAAACAGGACTATTTCTCTTTTCAGGAGTTTTTTCTTTCAGTTGAGTTTCTTCTATGTTTTTTCAGATAGTGTTTGCTTTTCAGACTTGGTAACACTTGATGTTTATCATTGCTACTGAAGTATCAGTAGGATTGGTACGCAAAGAGGCCCATGTTTATACTTGTCCCTATGAGAACCAAGGCCACTGCTGGCCCTCTTTGTTTAGCAAGTAAAAAGTCGTAAAAGGGTCGCACCTGCGGAAGAGTGCAGACGGGACAGGTGACCAAAAACTGACTGACAAGGTATTCCATCCCATCCACATCATCCTCAATATAAAGCTAAGGGATCACGAGGGTCTCAGTCTCTTCTTTCATGGCTGGCATCCCTGTGGGACCCTGCCCACTCTCCTGCCTCCAATCCCGATCTGTGCGTTCCTGAATCTGGTTTCTGTCGGCTGTGGAGTCCGGTCTGGGACGTCCGAGTGCTCCCCCTGCTGCGGCAACAGCATGAGCCCCTGCGGCCTGAGATCCCCCAACCGTCATTGGGAAACTCAGTATCAGTTTTGTATACTTTTATTTCCAATATTAGTAGTATCAGTATTAATACATTATACTATTTTCCATTAATATTGTTTTATTAAAGTAGTTTTAATTTCCAATCCGTAAGTCTCTCTCTCTTTTCCCTGTCCTTTCCCCTCCCGGGGGGGGGCAGGGGTTAACAAAGAGCGTCTACTTCCCATTTTAAGAGTTGGCCCAGCCTTAAATGGTGACAGATTTCTTGGCACCCAAAGTGGGGCTCGAGTGGCTCAACCGCGAGGGTGTCAGACTCTCAGCCTGAAGTATGCAAGTTTAAATCTTATCTCTGACAGGAGGAGGCTTGGGTAGCTCAGCCGACAGACCATTGGTTTTTCCCTTTGAAAGTCTTGAGGGTTTGGAAATTGAAACAGCTTCCATAATGTCGATTTTTGTGTTGTTGGGCATAATGGTATCTCAGGTTGTTTTAAAGCTGTGTTTGGAGCTATGCAAAACGCTAGGAATGCTATCTTATGCACCCTATGTGGTGTTTGTTGGGAGTCTGTGTACTGTTTCTCAATTCTAGGTGCTGGGTGAAAGGTGTGGCTTTGCTAGATTGTTTAGGCCTGATCTATGCTATGATAAATGGAGCCATTATCACCCTGATCTGTTATCTCTATGGAATGACAACAGGCAGCTCAGACCCAATACTAGTGACTTCATCCAGGTATTCCAGGTGCCCCCCGATGGATATTGTTAGTGATTATACTTTCAGTTTCACCTGGGAGAATGATACTTTTCCTTTTGCTGCCAATTTGACTGCACTAAATTTTGAGAATTTTGGATATCTTTGGGACTATCAATCTGGCATGATTCTATTATTAGTTGCCCTGAATGTTTTTCAGTCATGAGTATTACTCAGCTGCAGCGTGGTGAAGCCATCCCAACTCCTGCAGTGCGTGTTAGAGCCACCCCATCGCCCACCACAGCCACTCCAGCTCTGGCATCAGATACTGTGGCCACTGTGACTCCAGCAAAA
>NW_009617973.1:2861-4109 GCF_000690535.1 Cariama cristata
ACTGCTCCAACTCCAGCCCCGGCAACAGACACTGGAACTACTCCAACCCCAGCATCAGGCACTACGGCCATTCCAACCTCGGTGGCAGTCAGCTGGCAGCTAAATTTGCTGGATACTTTACAGACTGTTCAGATCCCAGGAATGAGTGGTGCAGCTGAATCAGATGACCAGCCTATGCCGGTATCAGTCACCCCTGTATGTAAGAGGAAATAGACGAAGAAATCAACTTGTGCAGCAAAGGAGGGGGGGGGATGAAACTGCTGGGCCATTGCAAGAACAGGGGGAAGAGCCAGAGCCAGAGGTAATCATAGAATCATTATGGTTGGGAGAGACCTCAAAGATCATCAAGTCCAACCGTCTACCCAATGCAACCATGCCCACTAAACTATGTCTCGAAACACCACGTCTAACCATTTTTTGAACACCTCCAGGGATGGTGAGTCCACTACCTCCCTGGGGAGCCTGTTCCAATGCTTAATGACTCTTACAGTGAAGAAGTTCTTCCTAATATCCAACCTGAACCTCCCCTGGTGCAATTTGAGACTGTTTCTTCTTGTCCTCTCACTAGTTACTGGGGAGAAGAGACAAACCCCTACTTGGCTACAACCTCCTTTCAGGCAGTTGTAGAGGGTAATAAGGTCTCCCCTCAACCTCCTTTTCTCCAGGCTAAACAACCTCAGTTCCCTCAGCCACTCCTCATAAGACTTGTGCTCCAGGCCCTTCACCAGCTTTGTTGCTCTTTGTTGGACATGCTCCAGCAGCTCAATGCCTTTATTGTAGGGAGGGACCCAAAACTGAACACAGTATTCGAGGTGCGGCCTCACCAGCACAGAGTACAAAGGGATGATCACTTCTCTAGTCCTGCTGGCCACACTATTTCTGATACAAGCCAGGATGATGTTGGCCTTCTTGGCCGCCTAGGCACACTGCTGGCTCATGTTCAGCTGGCTGTTGACCAACATCTCTGGGTCTTTTTCTGCTGGGCAGCTTTCCAGCCACCCTTCCCCAATCCTGTAGCGTTGTTGTGACAAAGTGCAGGACCCGGCACTTGGCCTTGTTGAACCTCATACAGTTGACCTCAGCCCATGGTTCCAACCTCTCCAGGTCCTTCTGTAGAGCCTTCCTACACTCCAGCAGATCAACACTCCCACCCAGCTTGGTGTCATCTGCAAACTTACTGAGGGTGCACTCTATCCCCTTGTCCAGATCGTCAATAAAGATGTTTGTCCTGGTTTGGCTAAAACAGGG
>NW_009617974.1:0-19766 GCF_000690535.1 Cariama cristata
CGGGGGGGGAACCGGGGCTGCAAAACCCCCAGGTATCAAGGCAACCGTTCCCCAGGAAATCGGAAGGCTCTTGCTTTGTTGTCGTCGTTTTTGCTGTACCAAGCAAAATTTAAAAATACAACATTTATTTCAGATTCTCTACAGTCACGGAATGAGAAGAAAAGAAGGTGTTTTGGTAGCGTTTAGGAATTAGACAAATTAGATGCTGGGAGTCAGCCCAGCTCAGGGTGTGAACCCAGGCCTGGCCAGGCTGCTACTGCTTCTGTCTTTGCTAAGAAGTGTAATCCCGGCTGCTGTCACTGTCCTGGGCTCCTCCAGTCAGCGGTACGTACTACCTCTTGCTCAGACTAGCATCAGCCGTATCGCCCGTGAGCCTCAGAGCACACCGTGCTTCTTCCTGCCATTGCCAAGGGACAGAGGTGTCAAAACCCCTTTTTCCAAGCAGTGCCAGGAAAAGCGAGCTTCCCTCTTTCCAGCCCCATCTCTGGAAGGATCCTGCAGTCCGGCCCAGCACATGGCCCAGCTTCAAAGAGGAGCAAAGATAGCTCCAGGCCTATGGCATTAAGGTTAGGGCAAACTTGGAGAGAAACTAGGCGGCTTGATCTCTCCATCACCATTAGAAGGCTGAAACCAAATTTTGCATGCTGTAACCACTGAGCTGTGGCACAGCGGCCTGTCGCACCCCGACAGCCACCCTTCCCTCCATCGTTGGTCACACGGGCTTCTCCCTGCAAAAAACGTTCTGGGCACTGGATCCGGGTGGTAAGGACTAGCTTGGGTCAGTTACCTGAGCTCTGGATTATAGTGCTGGGCATTTGCCATTGCCAGCAGGTAAATACGCCTTTTTCCTGGCAACTGTGGTAACCAGTTGCCTAAAACCCAAGCATTACAGCTCTCGTTAGTAAGTCCCTAAATCCTTTCTTCGATGCAGCACTTCAACTAGTTGTATTGCAAAGTGGGAGATTGCCATTTACTTTGGAGCAAGCAGAACAGATTCCATTCCAGCTCCCTCGTAAATCTGAATTTATAAAGAAACGGTGTCCTCAGGGTGGCCAGACTCTGGTTGCAGTCGGTAAGAGGAAGAACACCTCAGGATGGGGCTGCGGGAGGTGACACCCTGTCCTATTTCTTGTCTCTGCTGCAGGTGGCCCTGCACCCACCTCTCTGTTTCTCATCCGTTCAGTAGTGAGCGTGGGTCCAGGGCACTGAACGCTTTGCATGCTGCTGGCATGTTTTCTCGACATCATACTGCGAGTGCGATTGCGTCCCGGCTGCGAGCAGGCACTGCAGAGGAAGGAACACATTTCCACTGTCCTCAGCTGCAGATTCAGTTTACGGCGTGAGCCCAGCAACTACAAGTCCTCGTGCATTTTTTTTTTTATGCTGAAGGAAAACCTTGATTTATTTATTTCCCCCCCCACCCCCCGCCCCCACTTCTCTTTGGTCTTCAGGAATTCTGTCAGTATTAGGCAGGAGAGAAAGAAAAATCTGGTTTAGGTGGTTTGTTCTGTCATGGTAGTACCAGCTGGTCCCTCTCTACAATGTGCATGATACTTACAGTCTTGGCTTACTATTGTATCTGTTACAGCCTGAGTATTATTTCGACTGTATGCAATGAGTGTTTGCTCAGTTTTCTAGGCTCTGATTCTATGTGACCTTGATTATTCCCTTAGAATCAAGCATAGCTTGGGTGAAGCATTTTACCACACCAGTTTGTGGTACGAAATGCAGGCAATGGATGATCAGGCCCTTGGTCTCTAATATTCCACAAATTGCCCTCCTGTCCACCTCTTTATTTACTCTTCTTGCTTCTTTTTTGTTCTGGAAGCATAGAAGTTCAGAATTGCTCTTAGGTAACACATGGGGTTTTTTTTCTCCCTGGTTCTGGGGACTTAGTTCAGATGCAGGTCCTACTGAAGCCAGTCCGAAATTCCTGGTCAAAGTTAGTTTTGTTAGGCACATTTGTGTTTGTAAAACACAAATCACTTGGAAACTTTGTTAGGGATCAAAGACTGAATCACTGAAAATGTACACCACCTAAAATAAATTATTTCTGAGGCCTAGAAAATCTTACTTGATGTAAGATATGTAAGAGAACAGGAGTTGAAGGGGCAGAAGTGGGTGGGTTTGGGATTAAGGGAAAGGAATTCGGGCCTAATCTGTTAAAAATCCTGATTGAAAAAAAAAATGCCAGGCGCAGGGGGCGGGCAGAGTCTGTGGGGACATCAGTACCCCAGCGACTCTGAATGAAGGTGATTTCTGTACGTGGACAAGAGTCCTTGTTGTGGAGGTAGAAGTTTGATAAAGGAGGAGCAATTACACAACCTGGAGAGTCTTCATTTGCCCTTTGAGAGGAAGTTTTTCTCTCTCTGCCACAGTCCTCCCTTTTCCAAGCAAACCCCTTCACCCCTAAGAGATTTTTTTACAAGTGTTAAGAATCACTTACCTAAATAAGGGTTTGCAGACTCAGTTCTCAGTTTTTCTTTTAACTGTGGCAGCCGTTGGCTTCTCTTCTGAACACTGGCAAGGTGCTCATAAATCCTCACGAGCAGCAAAGGGAATTTCTCGAGGACTTGACCTTGCCCATTTTCTTTCCTTACCTCTTCCTTTTGCAGTTTTCGATGGAGAGCCCTCCCACACTGGGTTTCTCTGTCTCTTTCCCATACCTGGGACTACGTGTCTTTTCCTCCTCTCTCTTAATTTTACAAAATCTCAAGGCGGATTATATGACAGTTGAGCAATGTTTTACCCTAGGATTGCTTCAGTACAGAGCTCGTGCAAACTGTTTACAGTTTATAGGGTGATCCAAGCCATTCTTCATTAAATAATCCTTGGAAATATTGTTTCTGATTGTCTGTTTCAGAGTGTTGCACAATACTATGTCAGATGAAGAAACAAAGTAGCGTAACTGTAAAACACAAATCACTTGGGAACTTAAACAAATGCATTATCCTGTTGTTTCAGGCTGCTTAAAATTTTACAGGCGTTCTTGTCTACCTCTGGAGTTTGCCTCTAGTCTCAACAGTACTGTTGTAGGTCAGGAAAATCACCGATAAAGCAATCAGATCACAATCAGAATTAGCCTGTTACCTTCCGTGTTTACAAGAATTCACCCAGATTATGTTTACACTGCAATCCAGCACGATGCAGAGTTACCACTACGCTTCAAGTAGTTTCAGATCCAGGAGCAGAAGATCTGCACCAGCCACTTGGTCTGGACACAGTGCCAGCCCGGGGCAGCCGGCTCTGCAGCCCCTCTCTCATGTTGGCTGCCCTGCACCACGGAGATGTGCCTGCTTCCTCGGGCGTATCTACACGATACTGAATTGCTCAGTGTTAAAACTAACCTGAGACTGGGGTACCACGAGCGTGGAAGGTAATAACGTCCTGGTTTTGCTCAGTTTGGCAGCTTTGCTGTCAGGCCAAGCGTGAGATGTGAGCAAAAGACAAGGAGCCACATCCTCCGTGCTACCCGGAGTGCCAGGTGTACATAGGAGCCACCTGCAGCTCCATGATTCAGGGTGATTTATTTAGGCCACTCACTGTGGCCTAAAATAAAGCGTTTGTGGTATGCTTTTTAAAACCTATGTATTTGTGGTTACATAGCACGTTCTTAACCTTCATTAACTTGCAGCTTTCCTTGGACTTTCACTCTTCCCTGCATTCCCAGTGACTTCCCAGCTCGCATTTTCAGTTCTCCCCTGCTATTGAAAAGCCTAAATTGGGCTCCTAAATCTGAGCCAAATTCCCTTAGCTGCTGTGGGAAGGCAAGAAATCTCCCAGTACTTGCTGGGGTCAGTGCTAGTCTGAATTGCAGCCCTTCCATCTGTTTGCATTTTCTATGTTACTTGCAAATTAAAGGCATACGTCGCAGTCAGCTTCCACACAGGTAACACACAGGTATGCTTACAGAAAACGAGGACATAGCGTTATACTGAAATCAGGCATCAAAATTTTTTTGCATGGCCAAATTCCTACAATATTTCTTTCCAAAGTTTCCTGTCTTTTCTTGACAGTGTTAGATGAAACCACATAGCTAAGTCTTTCTTGAGAGGAAAACCCAGAGCTGATCCCTTTGTGGGTACCCTTTGAGAAGCCTTTTTAAACTGCTATGAGGCGAAAGAAACAAAATCTAATTTACACACTGTTGGGCACTCATTTGTGGCATTTTGTGTGTGTCTTTGTATTTATACTATAACAAATGCTCTTTATTAAAGCACTCCAAGAGAAGTACTTTGAAGAAGACAGGTGAAATGACAACATTTAGGGAAGTTCAGACGCTGCTGAAGACGTGCGTTATTGTATCTGTCCTCAACATGTGATGTGGGGGCAAACTGCTGTGCCTGCTCGCTCTCCCTCTTTAGCAAAGGGGCTCCCTGGGGCATCTGGCAGCTTTGCACCCTCACGCAGTCTCTGAGGTTTGCAGAACCAAGAGCTGTGTTGCCAAGGTCCATTTTTATTTCGAAGTACAGAAACGTTATAGCCTGTATGATGTGCTAGGTCATTCCACAGCTTAAAAATGGTAATGGTGCTTAGGGCCAATATTGTTAACATGTTAACAAGCAGTAGTGTTGTATTTCTCATTTGTCTTCCAGACTTTGTTGGGTGTTGAATTAGTAGTGGTGATACAAAGATTGTAGTGTAATTGCTTTATTAATGCTAAGATTTTAGTGTTTGCTATTTTAGAAAATGCCAGTGCGCTTGTACGCTCAGCGTAGTGACGGATGTTAGCTCAAAACAGCCCTGGGCTACAGCTGAAAGCAAAGTCTGCTTCACTCATGGGCAGAAGGATATTCTCTGGGGGTGAAGGTTTTGAAGATTTACCTGTGAAGTTCTGCAAAGTCTTTACTACAGATGTGCAAAATAGGATTTTTCAAAGTTTGGAAATTTGTCCAATTTGAGTGAATTATCAAGGGAAGAGCAAAAGGCACAAATGTGGGAGAAAAGACATTACCCAGACGCGTGTCAAGTGCCTGCTTTAGAGCTTGAGCCTACAAAGCTTTTCAAAGAAAAGGCCACCACCATGTTTTAATATGAACGCTTATTTTCCTTGTTCTCATAAACAGATTCAACTGGTTTTGGACTGAACATTTTTTAAAATTACAATGTAAAACATGGATTTTTGGGGGGATGATAGAAACTTTCAGACCAGATGATTAAAGCTGAACAAAGTTATAAGTAATGAAGGACCTGGAGTTTCCAGCTAAGGGAACTCTGTGCCAGTAGACACCATGACTCTTCTGAAGAGAGAGAGAGAAGACAGTGAAGCACAGATGGAATGAAGAAACTTACAATTCTGTGATGAGAACATGGGTTTTCCTATCTTCTGTCCCAAGCGTCCTAGCCATTGATTAGCCCAGCCTATCAATGTTCACCACTTCCCGAGCAATAATTTCCCATGATACAAATACTGGTCATGTGAGTTCTTCAGCTTGTATTGTGTCTGTACCATTCTTTGGTGCCTTGACAGAACAACTCATCCAAATGTTAAAATAGGCAACACAATTTGAATCTAGTAGCCTCTAGAGCAATCTAAGTTGAGTTTCAGAATTCTCCTTCCTTCGGAGAATAAACCTAGCAATGTAGTGGGGGATGCAGGTCTGATCTAGGTAAGGGTGTGAGCATTACTTTGTCCCCTGTTAGGACACCACCAGTCTTGCTGCTCAAGGGACTTCTTGAACTGGGTTGCAAACATCTAAGAGTATTTCAGACAGTGATGCCAGGGTCTAGTAGTGGGTGTGTGTATACACACACATATATATATATATATGTGCTTTCTCTTTTGGAGTCAAACTAGGACTGTTGCTGAAGTATAATGTCAAGTGCAAAAGGCAGGTCTTGGCTATCTGTGCTCATGCGGTGTTTTCCCGGGGCTGGCAGTGTGTGTGTCTCCTTTCTTTGGGCTCCACTTCTAATTTCTGAAAAGCCTGTTCTGCTTACCTGCATGTCCAAGTGGACACACCAAACTTGCTTGTGCTATTAGGCACAGACTGCATGGGGTCTGGGGTAATTTCTTGTCCAAAGGACTGAAATTTTATAATGGGAAGTTTTCAGTGTTTTAAAAATACTATTATCCTTAGTACTGCTCCTTTCAGGTTTTCAGGTGCTCCGAGAGAGGAGGTTGTACCGGGCACAAACCGATTGTTGAGATGGCAACTGAACCAACAGCAATCTGTGCTTCATGAGGGCTTTCCCTAGCTTTTAATCATGAAGAGACAGGCCTTTAGCTGGGATTTCCCAAAGAAGATTCATGTCACAGACCTAAGAAATTTCTTGTCAGTCAAGGAGCTGCTTGTAAATGTCACCCCTTAGATAGCCCTGCTCAAATGAGCCAGGGAACATGCTCAACCTCCTTCTCCCTTCCACTACTGCAAGTCCATAAAATGTTGAATAACACTTGTGAAGAAGCTGCAGAGTGATAGATCTGCCAGCAGAAACAGTGATTCTGGCTACATTGGCTTTGCTGAAGTATCCCGTCAGATGGAAATGTGTGGATCCAAACCAGGACCTTCAGCGATTTGGCTGCTGAAGCTCAGCTGAGGGAACATTTGCACATCCCTCCGCAGCAGGGCATTCTTGGCTTCCTCTGCTCTGTTTTGCAAGGGTTTGGTGTATTTGCCTCCAGCGGTAACTGCATTTCAGTGGTAAATGAAATGACTCAAATACTAGGGACTGGGATGTATGCAGGTAATACGCTAGCCTATAAAATTATTCATGTTCTTCCCTGAGGTATGGGAAATGGGAGTTGTTTATTTGCACATTTTTTAATTTGAAGAAAGATTTGGAGAAAGTATATTCAAACCAAGGGGATAAGGGAAACTCCCTTTGTGGTATCTGTGGTCGATGGAAAATTGAGCTTAGGAGAATTTTACAGTATTCCATGTAAGGGCTGCAATCTTGATCAAGACAGTTGACTCCTTCTGTAAGACAAATAATAATAATAAAGATTTCCTCCAACCTTCAGTAAATTCGGCAGGGAGAGAAACCACTCTTGACGCATACAGATTGCTCCTAGCGTTTGGAAGCAAACGCAAGGAAGTGTCTTTCTGAGCCATTCAGGTCTTCTAACCTTCAGCAATGGCAGATCAAAGACCACGAGGGAAACAGCCTGCAGGTGCCAGTCAGGGCAGGTTTCGTCTTGTCGCAGCTCTCTGGGAAGAGGCATTTGCTGATGTCTGTTAATCTCATGGCACGCCAAGGGAGAAAGACACGAAAAAAATTGCCATAAATTCTTCCCTTTCCCAAGCAGCCCACACCCATGCTCAGGGTGGCTGTGCGAAGGCTTCCTCCCTTCTCCCAGGAGGGAGAGCAGTGGGGAGCCCGTGCCCACCCCGAGGTGGCAGGACGGATCGGGGGGTCACCCTGCGGGGTGCTGGCTCTTTGGGAATCGGGGATGAAGCAGCTGCAGAAGCAGCATCGCACTGGAGATGCACCCTCATGGTAAAGGTGGAAGCATGAGACCATGAGAGCAAAGGTGTCCCAAAGAAGAAAGCCCAAAGTCTGTCTTGGCCGCTGTCCTCTGCCATAGAAGCGCTCTTACCTTACAGCCGAGGAGGAAGAGTAAAGCGTTGTGCGACCCCTGGGGAAGGGGTAGGGGCAGCGGAGGTGACAGGGTGCTTTGCCAGATGCAGGGAGAAGGCAGGATTAGGCACAGCTTGGGGCACCTTAGGGGGTGGCTTTGGCCAAAGGCCAGGTTTGCCCCTGTCTTTCTTTTGAGGTGTAAATGGCATGCAAGCAGGCTCCTCTCAGTGGCTTCCTTGTGAAGATAAATAACCTGATCCCCCCGGTTATTATCCCCCTGCTCTCCTCCCCTTCCCCCTGACTGACTTTGATTATTGTAACTTTACATGCGCTTTTAATTTGCGTGCAGGCAAGTACAAAGGCACAACCGGATATACCTGTTATTTGCCAATGACCTGAAAGAGTATAGTTTATGTTAAGCCTTGGGTTATGGTAAGGTTTGCACGCGATTCCTCAATATACATGCTGCAGGCAACTGATGGATGGAGGTGATGGAGGGTGGAGGAAAATTTTAAAGTGACAGAACCTGATTTGGTTCCTCCTTAATCCACCAGTTACGTAAAGGTCTATATTGCAATTTTGTGTAGAGCCGAAGTCTTGCCCTCTCGTCAGGCAAGGGATGTACGGTCACATTATCTGGGCTGTAGTTTGTTCATGGCTGCTCCTGCAACTGATCTCATGAAAGCTTTATGAAAATGAGGCAAAAAAGGCAGGTAGGATATTTACACCTCCCTGTTTGTACTTACTCTGGCATGGCAGGGAGAAGATTGGAGGTGGAGGAGGAAGCTACAAATGAGGTGATTCATGGCAATGGAGTCGGTGCTGAGAGTGCAGGGATGCAGCACTACTGAGGCATGGGGGCCTGTGATGGAGAGGGGATCCACATTTTGTTGCGTGGGTCTCAGCCCCCCGCACTGCTTCGAGAGATTTCATTTGAGCTCGCTTCCCTTAGCAAGATCTAGAGAATATTCACCACTCATGGGTTGCCTGGTCCTGCGGGAGAGGAAGAGAGCATCGCTAGTCTAGTAGATACAGCAGAAGACTGCGAGGAGATGTGGGGTCTAGTGCTGAGCCTGCACACTGTCTTGCTCACCCTTGGAAGTAACCACAGAGAAAGCCTAGTGTCGTTTTAAAAAAATTTCATTTCAGTGATTCCACATCAAATTAGCGAGGTCTTCAAGCAGAAAGGAAGTGTTTTTATCTGCCAGGCAAGTAAACTAACCTTGAGGTCTGAAACTTGAGTGGTTTTATTTCTGGTATGTGTCTTAACCCAGTGTTAAAGGCTGCACCAAAGGAATTAATTAGACATTTTGTTTGGAGGCTCAGGAAAGGGAAAGGATCCCGTTCATTCTCAGGACTGCCTCTTATCTCCAGGGAAGTGAAAACAACAGGAGTTAACTGCAGTTTTATGGGACTTAGGGGACAGACTTTGCTACTCACACTTCCCTCAGAGACAGTGGGACGAGGTACAGAGAGTCAAGTGCTACTCTTACAAATGAGAGCGTCATAAAATGATTGTTAAAATAACAGAACACAAGACGGACACGGACCTATTGTTACAAGTGTGCCATGTAAGTTTATGTTTCTGGACATAAGCACATTTAATCTTTTCTGTGCCGCAGCTTCCCCATAAAATTAGGAGTGACACTACTATGTGGATCTGCCCAGTATCCGTTCTACTGTTCTGTAGTTTGTTAGGATAGACCTTGTAGAGCCAGCATCCAGGAAAATTACATTTAAATTTGCAGGATAGCAATTGAGGGACTGAGTTTTTACTCCTGTTTTTAAGTCAAACAAACCAACATTGCCTTCCATCTTCACAAGCCCGCTGTACAACAGGTAACCATGGTCCGCTTGTGAAAGGCATTTATCTGAAGCAGCCTTGAAAATAAATCCATTTGCTTTTCTTCTCTGTGCTCTGCTATTTCTTGCTTCCTGTTTGCAACCCTCCAGCTGATCTGCCCTTTTGAGGAATTGGTTTTATTTAAAAAACTGTTCTTTTCCTTATTAGTTTACTGCTTACCATCATGTTTTTCAGTTCTAAGCATCCAAAATACATAACACTTTCGCATATCTTCATTGTTATTCTTCCCTATTTGTCTTGATACTTTGCCTGAGTGTAGAAAACTTACATCTAACAGCAGTTTCTCAGAGGTCGTGAACTGTTAAACACATCGTTGGTCTTTCTGTGGTCAGTATATTTCTGAAAGCTAAAATGTATGTACAGCCTTGTTCTGATGAAGAAAGTTTTCCATTGTGTTTAAAAAAAAAAAAAGAAAAAATCACATACAGCACTCCATAGTCTGATTTTTAACTAAGTTTAGCAAAATTATCCAACGTTGCTCTAAGTACGGATGCACAAAACAAGCCCTTAAAGTGTTGTGCGCTCAAAGACCTGAAAGAGCGTAAAACTCTCTGCTCCAGCCCTGCAATAAAACATTCACAAGAGCAAACCCTGTTGTGACAGGGTTAAACAGTCAGGAAAGGGTTACAGGCTGCCTGCTTGTCACTTGATTCAGCAGGGGTTTAGATGAAGATGTGTGCCCTTTTTCTGGCATGGAAAGCCTGGGAGCCCCTGCAGCTGGCTTTGGATGAGGGAATGGCTTTGCTTTGTGTTACTTTATGAATTTGATGTTTAGATAATAAACTGTATCCCGGAGCGAAAGCTGAAGAAGACTTGGGTATTTCTGTGCCTTGACCTTTCCCTTTCCCCTGGGCAAGAAAGCCCACCAGCGTACAGGCTGTGAAAGGGCGTGTGACAAGCATAGTAAATTATTTTCCTTTTCTTTTATTAAAGTAATCCTGGGTTACATTATCAAGAGAGAAGTGTGAGGAGGCAGGTATGAAGAAGCTGTAAAGAAGCAGCAGGCCTACGTTTCACTTGTACGTGCAAGAGAAAGTCCTACTGAAGATAACGGGGTTTTTGATGGAAGTGGAGTGATTGAGATTGGTTCGTGATATCTAATACTCAGCATTTGGAATGCTCATGTGGCAAAGCAGTGACTGCTGGAGCATGAGGAGTCTTCTGTCTACCGAAGATTTTGAATTCCCAGATAGGAAAGCTGACATTAGGTCAGGAGGACAAACCTTCAGCTGGATAAGGACCACAGAAATGGATGCCGAGGCTGAAGCAGTGCACGTGTAAAATACGGTAGCAGTAACAAGGTGCTGCCGTGTTATTTACTGCTGCTGTTTCCATAGTGGGCAGAGCTCTGCCAGCACGGCGCTCACTGCTGTTGCGGTAGGGAAGTCACTTCCCGAAAGAGTGCGTAGTCCTGGTATGGGAGAGGAGGGAGATGGATACACATAGTCGCGGTAGGTCTGATTAAGCATCGGTTTCAGCACATGAACAGCTTCACCGTTTATAGCACCTGTGGAAAAAGGGATGTTGCCAATCTTATATTAAGCATTTTTGCATGGCAGATTTCTTAAAATGCTGAGAAAATAAAAGTTTTGAAAAATGTTGATAAACTCGACATTTGCTAAATTATCCCCTTGACTTAGGCAACATACTTTTCGTTAAGTTATTCCAGTCAAGAGAAATGATGGGCCATTTGGTGTAAGTCAGTATTTCCACATTGATTCCAATTAGAGAGGAAGGCTTTGGCAGGCTGCGAGCAGAGGGAACGGGCTTAGTATCCCAAGTGATGTGGGTATACTGCAGGGAAGATGGGACACCAACAAGATGAAGGACTGAAAATGCAGAGGACTAGACACGCTGAGGTTGGTTCATGGTATCTATCTAATCGTATTTTCAATGCTCGTGCCCCTAAGTGGCAACCCTGCCTGTGAAGGCAGCCTCTGCACAAGCATCGGGGAGGTTGGTGTCGTGCCAGATCACAAATTAAACAGAAAGCGTGGGGATGTTGCAAAAGGCGGATGTCAATCTGCAATGGATAAGAAGCAGAATAATAGATGAGATGTGGGTGGTGACTGTAAGTCTTTTCCTGCCCTGATGAAGTCACAGGAGGGTAACTGTCAAATTTAATGTAAGTGCTGTATTCAAGAGACATGTGGATGGGCTGGAGGGAAATAAGAGCAGAGTAGTGAGAACTATAGCAAAGTTTAAGAGATGGAAACTCTTTGACTTGCTTAGGCTGATAAGGACTTCAGTATTTAGGTGGATGTCTTAAAAAGTAATGAGGACCAAGGCTTCTTTCTAGCTCTAATGGATGTGTGGTCAAAACTTACCTCATCATTGCACAAGATCTAAACACTAGGGAAAACCTTGTACCAAGACAGCAGAGCACTGGGAAGGGGCACCTGCTGGAGGTTTGGGCAAGTTAGAAAAATGTTTCTCTGCCGTCACTGGTATGTACATGGTTTTACCTTGTTTTGATGGCAGTGAACGAGTTTGACTGTGGCCCATTTCAGGATTGTTGTGGCCTGAGATGGCTTTGTGGAGCAGGGATGATGGTGTGGCCCTGGTGCGCTTTTATGCACTTTAAGGCACTTTTACCAAGCACTGCAGGTGGAAGGCAGCCAGGGAGCTGCCTGCTCTGTACAAGCCCATGCACCTCTTCTCCTGCATGGGTCTAAAGTTGGCTCTTCTTAGTCTCATACCTGAGTGCTTTTTCAGTCTCGTTGGTTAACAGTCTTGTTAGATGATTTTACTGTCATTTTTAATGTCCACACTGATGAGTGCCCTCCTTTCTGGTAACAACAACTACAACCCCTTCATTTAACTCTCCTGTAAGTTCTTATTTCTTGGAAGCCGAAGAAGCAGTGCAGCACGCACACCGCGCTCTGGCCAGTCGTCTCCAGCACGCTGAGCTGGAGGATCTGTGGGTGCACGCTAATGCCACCTCAGTGCACCACCAAATCGTCTGGCAGGACAAACTTGTTCTGACACAGGTTTTTACGCTTTATGCCAGATGTGTAAGGAGATATGATACCCGTAAGAGCAGTAAGAAGAAAATCCCATGTAGTCTGACATAAACTCTGCATCGGTGACCGTATCTCTTCAGAGTATTCTGCACTAGTCTGAACTGACAGAGCGAGGTTGTAGCAATTTTACGTCACCCAGGTATTTTAGATCTATATTTCAAGTATGCTCGCCTTGTGGAGTTGTAGTATCGAGTTGTAGCCTGACCTGTTCTGTATGGTGGGTAATTCTTACTCTTCCATCAAGGTCAGCTGCGATTATTATTTCGGCAGGTAAATTACATGGATTCTGTTTAATAAGCCTGCATCGGGCATTTTAAAATGGGTTGTTTACTGTGGTTTTAATGTACCCCTCCTTGACATGTTTTGCTCTACAGCGTCCTTGTTACATATTGCAGGATGAATTTTGAGCGGGCTCTTCACTGTTTGCTCTTGATTTAAGACCCAGGCAACTGTCCAGATTATACAGC
This sequence comes from Cariama cristata, assembly GCF_000690535.1. NCBI lineage: Eukaryota > Metazoa > Chordata > Aves > Cariamiformes > Cariamidae > Cariama > Cariama cristata. The sequence goes on from NW_009617974.1 coordinate 12,876, forward strand.
AAAACAGTTTGTAATCTGGAATAAGTATCTCTGTCAATCAACTGTACTAAGCTATGGAGGAACAATCTAAGTGTAAGTAGTTACTTACCCCTAAATTCCAACCAGCATCTGAAATAGATCACCTGGGGACACAGATGTATTTGCATAAATGTACACAGATCATAGTGATAATAATGTGAATAACATTTTTTTTGTGAGGTAATCGCAGACCCTTTCGCAATCACTCCTAAGCATTACAGTACAGCACACTTGTGAGGTGGGTAATTATTAAAATTCCATTTTAGAGAGGAAAACACTGAAACAACATGATTAGGGACTTTCCGGAGGCCATCCCTTACATTTTTTACTTGCTTGGCAGTAAAATAAAATTTAATTACTTCTGTTCCTGTACTTTATCTACAGACTCATTTTCCTTTTTTATACTTTTGCCTGGCATTACCTGTTGTACCTAGTATCTCTTTAACTTCAAGCAGACCCTTGCTAAGTGTTCCCACTGATAGATAACTTTTGACAGACATTTTCCATCTTACTAAGAAAATGTGAAGGAAAAAACCAAGCATCTTCTATCGCAGCAGAAATAAATACATGCACTCACTTCTGCTGTTTCCCAAAGTTCGTTTTGACAAGCCAGACCTGTATTAAAATCAGCTAGGCACCACGCGCACGTCCATCTTAATGCCAAGTGATGAAGCTGATTGATGACACTGGCTCACCCTCCTTGAAATATTTTCCTGGCACCTCTTATAAACTCTTTTGGGAAACCTGGCAACAAAACACAGGTTTAAAACACTAAACGTGGTAGAAAAATACTTGTAGCAAAAAATAGTCAACTCCACATGCGGTCAGGGAGTTACATCTGTTAGGTACCAGACGACTCCAGCTCCGCTGTGGATGTGGTCATGCCCTGGCTGACGGGAGAAGCAGCATGGGCACGGCTCACGTGCCTCGGCTGTGAGGTGCTGCTCACAGTACCAGCAACGCACGTGTGAGCGCCCGAGGACACCGAGCTCCCCACCGCCGCCCCTTGTTCCTTGGCTTTGTGTCCCTACGCGCAAGGTGAAGCAGCTGGAGATTGCAGAGAGGGAGTACAGAGCTGGAGCCAGGAAGGACCGAGGAGGATCTCCAGGGATAACACAGCCCGCCCTGCTGCTGCCGATCCTGGATCAAATATGCCTGTACCACTCCCAACAGATGGGTGTCTGAGCTCTCCTGAAAACCCTTCCCGATGGAGATCCCGCTTTGTCCTTTGACAGTATGTCTGGGGCTTAGTTGCCCTTTCCCAAATGTCACACTTCACGTTTCCTTCTTGCAGTTCAGACACATCACCTTTTATCCATCAGGGATCCAAAGAACAGGTTCTTCTGTCTGCAACCTTTTATACAGTTGAAGTCTGACATGGTGTCTCCTCTTGGTCTTCTCTAGATGGAGTCACCCAGCCTCCTCGCAGATTATAGCTCCTAGATGTATGGCGATTCTTGTTAATTTTTTTTTTCCAGGCACTTTGCCTTTGCTCTGCATTATTCTTACAGCCAGAGTCTAAAACTGGAGAGAGTATTCAAAAGAGCACAAGTGAGTAGAACAAAAAGATTTTACTTTTTTTAAAGATAAATCTTGTGGCACACAACCCCAGGATTGCTATTTGTGTTATCTTGTGGCTCTCTTTTCAGAGCGGGAAGCCATTTCTTTTAAATATTGTATGTCCTGCAGCAAGAGCTTGTGAGGTAAAGAAAAGGTTGAACAAATGCAGTATGAAGAAGTTATAAGAGTTAAATACGTGGATGTGTAGTTACCTTTGAATTTCATTACTTGTATTAGTTTATTATAATAACACTGTTGTGATAATTAAGAGTATTTCCTATTCCCATGGGAATGACACAGGTGTTTACGTGTTCCCAAGAGCAGCTATTTCTACTTTAGCAGGAGTTATTTTTATGATCTGCTTGGAAAACACTTTCATTATTCTTAACTTCTCCTCTTCATCTCCCAGCTAATCGGTTTTGATGCTCAAAAAAATAGAGCAGTGTGGGAGTATTTGGGTAGAGTACACAGGTAGGACCATCTTCTTCATCAAAGTTATCTTTCATTTCTTTCCTTCCGTAACTGTCCATGTTATCTCTTCAGAAACTATCTCCGGTGACTGTGGAACTAAGACATTTCAGTGGTATATCTCTTGTCTTTTAAAATATCTGCTCTGTTTTGTACAGAAAATGGGAAGAGGGCAATTATGAAAACTGGGCAGATGGGCAAGACCCCAGTGCAGAGATCAGGATAAGTTTCCTCTCTGAAGCCAATAGAAGTGCAGTAGCTCTGTGACCGCGGTACATTTCTCTGCTCGTAGCTGATGTAGAGGACTATTTTAATTACTGCCCCCAGTTATCAGGCACTTTCCCTATTAGCCACATGAAATGTGGGATTGCTATGGCATTTGGTGGAAGTTACAAGGCATTTCTGTATCCCAGTAAGGTTCTTTAGACCCCGCAAATCTTCTCTGGCTTAGCACACTCAGTAGCAGTTCTTTTGACTTGGACCATCTTCAGGGAAGATGGGAGGATTCAGGTTAAACCTGAGTGTTCACAATAGATGATTTTTTCCATGGTATACGTGGCCGATTCCTTTCTTTTCCCTAAAATCATCTGTGACAAAGCCTGTGTCTTCTAGCATAGGAGGCATACGCTGCGATGAGAACACCAGCTTGAAAAGATTGCGGGTGAGAATGAAGACAAGAATCATTGGTAAAGAACGTTACGCTAAAAAAACACCACAAAAAAACTTGGCTCTGCCGTGGAAAGTTGAAATGATTAAAAAGTGAGATGTGTCATTTTTTTTTCTTCTAGCTACATGCAGCATGTGTTTCCCATGTCTCATATTACAAGCAAATGTGAACTGAGGGTTTATGGTAATACCACCAAGGAAGTATGATATCATCTCCCCCACAGGTGGTAAGTCAGTTTTCCAAGGTGTGTTTACATGGAGCGTTTCAGAGCACCGGGACACACACGAGATACTTAAGCAATATCTGTAATTATGGAAGAGTTTGAGGAACAAACACTGTCTAGCCAGGTATGAGTTGTAAAACACCTTATGGCAAATTATGTGATGTCATTCATATTATCTTGATAAATACTTGTTAGGGCATGAATTTGACTGAAGTTAAATGAAGCTGATAATGTGGTTTATAAGTGCACAGCACATAGAGCTTATGTAATAAGACTAGCCATTAATAAGATAAATAGTCTGATAGTGCAGAAGCAAATTTGCTTATATTTTGACATTTATAAGTCTGTATTTCAGGATGCAAGTTGTAAACCACAAACATCACAAATTGTACAAGATTACTAGAGGAAAAGTGACAAAAACGAGCATCAGTCACATGCCCAGCTTGATACGTTTTTCCTTTTGGGTCATCAGAGGACCAAATAACCAAAGATTGTTAATATTATCGAATTATTAGCTTCCCTTTATATTCTTTGTGTTTATGTTTATTGAAACACTTTCATGCAGTTAAATAGGCTGGGAATGGCTCTTGTCTGCTAAGTCTATTTGCTCTTTGTTATCTTTTATGTTGGAAGCACATATATAAGAAATGTGCTTAGAAGGTGTGAAATGGAGTAAAACCGGCTCTCTCTCTGGTTCCAATGCCTGCCTCCAGGACAGATTCACAGCTGTCTTTCTCTGGGACCTGGGATATTTTGGCCAGAAAATGGTACAGAAGGGGAAGGCTCTGTGTCATATTGCCGTTGCAGTGCTGGTCTCTCGTTTTGTTTTTCATTGTTGTTTTTTCACAGTCTGATCCCGTTCAAGTGTCTTCGCAGATGTGCTTGGCCACCTACAGCCTTTTTGGACTGTTTTCCTTCCTGGCTTCTCAAGCTCAGCTATTCATGAAATCTGAACTATGTGTTGATCTCTGAGGCTGTTCCAACTTCCCTTAATGCAGCAATTATTTAAAAGAAGTAGGCAGCAGTTCTGCAAAATATTTGTCCACATTTCTCTTGGATGCTTTCCTTCAATAAGCAGATGAGGACAGTGTCTGGTTTTAGCTAGTTTCCTGGGGAGGCAAGGCAAGCACCGTACTTGCTGACTGCAGATGTGCGGGTGTCCTAATGCCCCACAAACAGCATCTGAACCCAGTGACCACTCTGGACCAGAGGGACAGAGATCCCTGGGGTCCCCCCCATTCCTATAAACTTCAAACTGGACAGAAAAGAGATGTATCATCAGAGGTCTGCTGAAGGGCAGGCTTCATCACAAGCTTATCCTTTAATAGACGATTCAACCACAAGACACAAATCTACAGGGACAGGTTCATTTGTTTTGCTGCTCACACCACTCCTTGTAGGACTAACGAAAGCGTACATGATGAGTAGTTTACGTCCCTTGGCCAGGAGTAAGCGAGTGCTTTTGTGGGTGCCAAAGTCTTGGATCTTATGAAAGACCTTGTCAGAGCGTATTTCTCCTGTCTTCCATATCAGTCTCTTGATAAATTTGTTTTCTAGTTAGTTTACGCATTATGGAGCCCCACAGGGCTTAATATCGCACCTACTTTTTAAGCATATGTGTTGTTTCTCAGTCCAGCGTTTTGCTAAAGAGCTATGAGGCATTGCTACATTGATCATTCTTCAGCACTCCTTTCCTATCTGTCACGTTCTTCTCTTTCATGCTGTGCTGGAGAGAGAGCATTTATAGCACACAAGTTTTTGATCAAAACCCAATACTGAGCAAAACCAAAGTGTTATTTTGCCAGTTTTATTGTTTACGTGACAGCCTTTTCAACTTCTATTTATAATCTCTTTTTAATCTGCAGAACCGTAACATTACTGATATTTCCTTGCCGCCTTCTCACCTCCAAGGAGCAGTCTCTGACTGTCAGTCAGTCTTTAGACACGACTCTTCCCGGGGGCAGCATCAGTCCCAGAGGGCTGAGGATGGCCGGTCTCCTCTGTCCCTATCCCCTCCCAGTGCTGGTGGGGGGCTGCATCAGGTCAGCTGAAGCACCCAGAGCCAGGAGGGATGGGCCTGGGGGTGGACAGGGCACACAGTGGGTACCTGCCCACCTCAGCACACCAGGAAAAGTTGGCATCGCGTAAGACTTTGGGCAGTGAGCACGCCTCTCAGCGGTGCAGGGGCAGGCTGCTTTCTAGGATCACTTGAGCCTTTTCTAAGCTGTATTTCGGTTGCCATGAATATGCATACTCAGCACTTGGGTCATTGGCTTGGGTTTCCAAAGCATGTGGTTTATCCGAAGTCTGTTGCAGTCAGCCCGGTCTTCTTTCCTCATGGTCTCAGGCCAGTCAATCCCAACTCCTATTTTTTACAGTTGGTACAACTTCCTTCTTGCTGGGGCAGTAACAAAATCATCCATAGCTCCTAGAGAGAGATTTGCTGCCAGAGCTCCTGCTCTCTGTCTTTTTGACCACTAACTGTGGGAAAGTCAGTAGGGATCCAGATCTAGACGGATTCAGCTCATCTGCATTTCTTTATGAGAAAACTCTCTATTTCTGCCCATACTCCCTTATTACAGTTTCGGAAGTAGCTGAACTGTTTCTAGTTTCAGATGAAGCTTTTGATTTCTGCATTATAAAACAATATATGAGGCCTCCCCAAATCACTGGTGTTGCTCAAAGGGATGAAGTGGCTCTGGGAGGAAAGTTAAAATAGCCTGAGCTGTGGAGAATTGCAATATTTCAGTTTTTGTCATTTGTGACTCTTTAAAAATTCATTGCATGAAACAAGACATTTGGGTCTGCTTTCCTGCTAGCGTTTCTGAGATGAGGCCCCTCACTTGCAGTAAGTTTTATGCCATGTAGTACAACGCGTTCGTGGTAGTTGTCAGTTCTTCAGTAATTTCACATCTGTAATACGGGAAATCAGATTTTGCTGTGAAAAGTATTAAGCAAACAATAACATTTGAAATCTGAGTCTCTGCTTTCACTAGAACAAAGCCTGTATTCTGCCTAGCCCAGCATCGCAGGGTAATCACCGTTCCTTTTAGGAAACACATTTCTTAGATGGATTTGAAATGGTAATGTTGAAATCTAACAATAACTAAAGAAATGTGTTTGAAAGATAATGATTCGCACAACTCTGCAACACTTGCCGTCAGCGATGCTTTAGAAGAGGAGTGAAGTTTCTAACTTGAAAGGAAAGGAGGCAGCGTTGGATTTAGAAGCGTCTTAAGGTGACTAAATGAATTACTCATGTTTCATCCCCTGACATCTGAGGTGGGAGCTGCTTTCATTAGTGACTGACAGCACAGAGACAGAGTCACTCAGGAAAGCACCTCATAGTCTAATTTACTCATTGTCTTCCTCAACCTGAGAACCAAGAAGTCTACAAGCAAATGATTTTCTAATGATGCCTCAGGCTGATGCATGAAAAACCCCTTGTTTTCTCTGGAACTGCTTGGTCCAGCAGTTTGATCTCCCTGTCTTTGGATGTTCCTCACCAGGCATGATGTGTCGGTCCCTTTCTGATTGCAGAGGTAGCAAAGCTTTCCCAGTTTCCCCATCTAGCACAGGAAGAGTAGGAAAAGGCTGCTCCTGCCCCCTCTGATGAATCCAGTCTTCCACAGCGAGTGAAAATATTGGAGCTTTTTCATTTGGGAGCGTGTAAGCAAAAGGGAATGTGTAAAATTGGACAACATAGTAAAACATTTAGAGCAGTTAGAGTTGTTGGTTTTATTACCTTTCTCACAACACAGGAGCAAGGGGACAGTCAGAGATGAAATATGAGCAAATTCCAAATAGATTAAAGGAAATGCATTTTATGTAATGTACAGCTGGAGCTTGAGACTCATTGCCAAGAAATAGCAACTAGGCTCAGGAGTCAGCAAGACTGGGAAGAGGGCTGGATACGTCTATGAGTAGAAGGAATGTTAGAGGTACTGTGGAAAGG
>NW_009617974.1:19797-69753 GCF_000690535.1 Cariama cristata
CTCAAAAACAGGTTTAGAAAGGATGTAAAACCTGAGATAGTTGTGAAATTTGCACAGATCAACCCTCTCAGCATTAAACTTACAACTTCAATGCTCTTCATCATTTGATCTTTTGAGCCTGTAGGTAAACATACCTGTCAAACCTCACCAGTGTTAAGCAACATATTAATTTGCTTGTGTATCAAGAGTGTGCCTAGCTGCTGTGGGGTGCTGCAGTTTCATGGACGACACTTTGTCGGTGTCTAGTTTGGGTTTTTCCCAATCTCTGGGGTTTCAGTGCCATCTCCTAGGCAGAAGAATTCAGCCTCTCCTTTTTCTTCAAGATTTTAGACTGGTGGGAGAGCCTGATTCCCTGCTGGAAACGTTTGTTTGGGGGATTTATTTGAGCAAGTCCTGAATACTTACAAAATCAAGTAAGTTTTAAGCAGCATAGGATTTTTGTGGCTGGTTGTTATTGGTACGTATGCTAGTTGGTCACCTCCAGATCTAAGTTCTCCTGCTCCAAAAAGGATGATTTTGGTACTTGCTGGATCATTGCAGAAGAGCAGATTTATTGATGTGTTATTTTGTTCCTGTAAAGATGTCCGCCTGTGAGATTCTCCTTCCCTGTTTTCCTCCCTCTGGGCAATGGCATGGTCACTGCTTGCTCCTTTCCTCCAATTTTCATCTGCTCAGGGCATGCCTCTTTTGAATGCAGGGGTTGTGTCAAGAGGTTAAGGAGGAATCTACAGGCAAGAAAAGGTGAAGTTCTTGTTGTAGGAGAGGAAAGACCTGGCTGTGGTCCCCGTGGCCCTCTGGTAAGACCAGAGGGAAGAGGGAAGAGCCAAGAGATGTAGACCCACAGTTGTGTCGTCTGTGTCACCCACGTTGTGAAATCCAGACCCACAAGCTTGAAAATAAGATGAAAGCTTGCTTGGTCACGTGGGAAAAAATACTTAGCAAACCACAGTGAGGTGTTTCAGACTATCTTCTTATTCATTCTTAAACCGTTTTATTTCCTTCTAACGTTAGCCATCAAACAAAATATTTGAAGTTTTTAAGAAGCACAGTTACTTTTTGCTTTGTAAATAAGAAACTAACTTATGCAACTGTAGCTGTCTTTGAGATCTGGTTTTTGATTCAATGGAAAAGTGATGACAGGTGTTGTCACGCAGAAATGAATTCTTTCAGCATAACTGTCCGGGCTCTCAAATGATTTATTCCCCGTAAAGTATTTGGCAAAAATGAAATGTACTTATCCTGTTTAAACAACAAGGGAAAATTATTAAAGTAAACTTTCCAGGCCGCCTGCCTGGGCGATGCAGGTTGGAAAGCGGCACCCTCACCATGACAGGGAGCGGCGGAGAGGCTATTAAACTGATACGGGGCAAGGTCTCGTAATGGGGGAGTTTCTCAGTGAGAAGAATGCCAGCGCTTGTTTTACGCCAGCACCAAAATCATTGTTCTCATTTTTGTTGTTGGTGGTTTTCACTGCATTAGAACAGATTCCAGCCTGAAAAACAAAGGTCTTCATTCCCCATATCCATTACTTTGTTCTCATGAGAAGAAACCCGTGGCTGCCTGTTATAATAAACGGAGGTACCAGATTACGGTGAAGTTAATCGGAACTGACAGTATAACGGGAGCAATTGCGGCTTAAGTTGCAATAGATTTGTTTGTTTATAGATGGGATTTTGCAACAAAGAAAGTGTTTTATAAATCAAAGAGGTCTCTCACCAAACTTACCTTACTGAAGAGTAAACCAACATCTAATAACTAGAAAACAGAGCTGTTTTGAGAAAGCCATCTCTCTTAATTGGTATGGGAGCATTTTGTTTATTTCAGCCGATGCAGCATTGCCATTGTTGAATTCAGTCCCACAGTCCCATACTATTTATCCTACATCCTGGTGACATGTGAATGCCAGTTTCTTCCTTTCCCTTTTGCTTTTGGTAAGTAGCAGCTTTTCTGGTTTCAGGAAGAACCTGGGCTATTAAACCAGGAGACAAGTGCATTTTCTAGATTCTATGATGTACATAAAAATATCATAACATTCAAATAATTATTGTGACTCAGGTCCAACTCACGCTTTTTCATTCTTGGGCTAGCAGTTTTGTTACTGTTTATCAGTCCCACCATGACAGATCCCTTCAGGACTGCTGTCCTCTCTCCGTATGTCCCAGTCTTGGTCTCTAATTTGCAACTTGATCATCGTAACGATACAGTAGTTATCATCTCTCGGTCACTGTTACTGTGCTGTGCTAACCACCTTGGCTCTCTTAGCAAGGCCTTTGGGATATGAGCAGATTTGGAGAGATATTTAGAAAGCACTACCAAGAATTTTGATATTGGTTTATTTGCTACTTCCAGAAAATTCATCTTTTGCTTTTTGATGGATGGACCATGAGTACAGGCTTCTCACATCATTGCGTTTTACCCTTCTCTAAATCTACCGATATTGATTAATGAATATTTTAAGTTCTTTTAACAAGTAAAAATCTTAAAATGTGTACAGCAGAAAGCAGTGCTTTTCTCCCTGTTGGATTAAGAAATAATGGAGCGATATTAATACAACAGGCTACAGCATTCTGCTTTCAGTGTAACAGACTATAGAGCAGTAATTTGCAGCTTGACCACAGGAATGTTATCGTCTCTTGCCTGTTGCTACTGGACCAGTCACCTTGGCTAACCGTATATAACCAGAAGCCAGAGGATTTTGCATGTTGATAATGTGCAATACGTAGAAGGCGGTGTGGCAGAGCCGAGAAATGCTGCTGACACAGTGCAGCCACAGTGCAGCAATTTGTAAAATATAAGAAATGAGAAAGGGAAGGACCTTTTTGATTTTTGTACAAAAAAAAACCCAAACCCAAATATTTCATTTAAAGCCTGTAAAAAACCAGAAAACAAGGCTCATTCTTAGATTAGGTTGTTTGCTTTCACTGCATCTACAGGCAGGCTGCTCCGGAGCGCTCTCCTGCTGATAGTCAGCTTGGCTGGATCTTCTCCTGCCACGGTGCTGGCCCCAGGGTATTAAATAGCAGCAACATAATCTCTCAGTTTTTCTTTTGTCAAGACAAATTCCTTCAGTTTTCTCTTGCATCACACATTCCCATTCTCTTACCATCTTGGTGGCCTTTCCCTGCCTGTCTCAGATGGAATTCATCTTTTCTGAACACACAGATAGCAAGAACTTTATACACCATTGTAACTGAGATTTTACTCATCTGTGACATTAGCAGTAATATTGCTGTTTCTGGAAACACCCTTATTTTCTCTGGGCAGGTAATAATGAGGAATACCTCATCACATTCAGTGTAATGCAGTGTAGTTGGCAGAATTCAGCGTAATGTGTGCCTGTTTCATAGGGTACACTCTCGTTGCCTTTAAGAATCGCTAGCAATAACTCACCCAGCCTTTTTTTAATGAATTTTAATTTAAAGGTTAAGATTTGTAGTTAAGGACTGGATAAGCCCTGTGCCAACAGAGTCGGTAGCTGCCAGGCCAGATAGATCGGGATAAGGTGTAGGCTGTGCCTCTCTGAAAATCAACAGCAAGGTTTCCTCAGGAAGCTCATTCTGAAGCTTACCCCAGGTTAGCACATTACGTTTTTATTGCTGTGGTGTTCTGTGCTTATTAAAAATCTCCGTTGGAGGGAACCTGTTAAAACCTGCCAGCAGCTCCTGCCCTTTGGCAGCTTCTGAGCCTGGGGTGCTCTGGGCTTGCTGCTTTGGGGCTTTGTAGTGTGGGCAACCTGTCCTGGCTTTGATGTAACCCTGCCAGGAAAGTGACACTTTCAAAAATGCTTTAAAATCATTTTTAAAATTCTAAATACCTGCATGAAAAGCAAAGTTTTGGATAAAGAGCCTGCCAGTGGCAAGGTTTCGATGGTCTGCAGGAGCGAGGTTTGCTGTTGTGGAGTATCCCCGCAAGTGGTTTGTGACCCGTATGCGCCGTGGGGGGCTGGCTGCAGCCCCCACCTACTGCAAAATACCCCCCCTTCCTCATCCCAGGACCCTTTCAGTTGAAATTACTTGGTTTTGCTGACACTAGTTGAGCTCATGGGGACTGAAAGGGACAGGAGGGCTCTCACAAGCCAGGAGGTGGCAGCCCAGACAAGGGAGGGCAGGGACATCTTGTCCCCACGCCACTGCATCACTCTGGGATGTCTGTCTGCAGCCAAATGTTGTTTCTTGCCGCATGCCAACGCTGTTGGGAGTCTCCCATCCGTATTCATTCAGGGCTTGCCCTCTCTTCCTTGAAACTGTGAGCTTTTAAATTAAACATCATGTTCTGTATAAATAATCTTAATTGGCAGCAAGCGCACTGAACGTGGTCTTTTGCATACAAATTAAAACCTGCTGTAGCGAACTTGAGACGGTCCTGAAACAGGTTCACTGTTGCACAGGGACTTTCCTTTCGTACCACTTCATGTGAATTAGTTTAAAACTGGTTTAGCAGAGTGCTGCCTTTCTTCAGGGCAGACCTCTCTCAGGCACTTTGTAAGAGTAGCTGTTCCACAGCCAACATCGTATCTGTATTCTCCATCCTACAGAGTGTTTGGCCATAGCGTTAATGAGAATCATTTGACTGTGCTTGGAGCAAGGAACTCTGAAGAGTGTGTCCTGTCAATAGCTGCCTCCGGGGTCTGTCCACGCTCTTACCTCCCAAATTATATCAAACTTATCTGTTGGCTATGGAAGCTTAATTATGTACCTTACCGTAGGCACTTACCTATATCCTTTGCGTTGGCGTTTCACCCTATTGACTTCAGTGAGATCACTTCTGCACGTGCATCCACCTGTACAGAAATATTTGCAAACGTAGAGTCTAATCCACACTTGGCCTCCTTTTTTTTTTTTTTTTTTGCCCGCGTCATTGTCAGTGAACCTTACCGTAAAGTCACCAGAGCAATTTCAGCCACAGCAGAAATGGAATCACCTTAATAAAGTCAATGCAGTTAGTGCTGGAACAAATGTTTGAAAAGTGGGATATTTGCTGCATGGGAGTGGAGAGGACTGGGGGATTTGAACAGTTAAGAAAGATAATGAGAGTGCTACAGTTCAATTTATTTTACAAGTGTTTTACTCTTTTGAGCAAAACTTTATTCAATTTTATTTAATGTAACAGAGAGATATCAATTTATCATTTGAATGTGTAGAAATGTGGGATAATGCTAGAAGCTGTTGGCAACCCTTGAAGTTTCTCCAAGTGGGACTTTAAATTAATCTGGAAGGAGAGAATATTTACACAATACAAGTCTGTAAGTACTTTTTAATGAGGAGCTCGCACTGCCTTCGTGTTGGTCCCTGTGTGTGTGCAACCTGTATCTGTTGGCACTCTGCAACCATGGTTCCTAGTGTGTTGGCAGAAGATGTTTCCTTATACCTAATTCAAAGTGCACTGAATCCAGCAGGAGACAATCCAGCAATTTCATTTGGATTTAAATTGTGCTTTTAGACTATGGCTGCTTTCCCATGCCAAGATCTCAGTTAAAAGAATCTAGATTAAAGATACTACCAAATCCTCTAGAGCCAGCTTTACAAACAGGCCTTTGGAAGTGCCATACCAGTGAGGTGAGCTGAGGGAAAAGCCATGGCTGGGATTGGTTTTGAAGACAAACTTTCCTGACCCACCTCTCTGAAAGCGAGCGGCAAGCGAGCCCACCCTGCGTGCGGAGGAGCGCTGCCCTCTCCCCGTCCCACCAGCACGCCCGCGCTCCTCCGGCACAGCCCAGCACCCGCATCGTGGCTGCACGGGCCAATGGTCTGGCACTTTGTCCCTGGGAACCACAGGCAATATTTTACCCTCGCTAATCTCACTAATATTGGAAGAGATTGAATTTCCTCATGTCCTCGTCCCTCTTCTCGCCTGGGTGCCAAAGCCTGTCTGCGCACGGTGGAGACTGCTTCAGCCTGGGCAGGGTCAGTGCCCACGTGCACTTCTTCAGTCCTTCATTTTCATTTATTTTAAATATCTGTTCTCAGTCTACCAAAGGTAAATGAGGGATATAGTTGAAAGAGTGAAGCTTACACAGCTGCTTTTCTGCAGCCTGCCTTTCTGTGTTTCTTTTTCCTGCTATCTCCCTTTGTGGAGAATTTCTTTATAAATAGAGAACAGGAAAAAACCCATCAGCACCTACTGATTAAGCACGAAGCACCTTTCCAGCTTAGAAAACACAGAGTTATTGCAATACAAGCTTAGTCAGATATGGAGAGAAAAGTAAATATTTGGAAAAACAGGGAATGTAATTTTTAAAACCTCTCCGTCTATTTCGGTTGATTTCCAAAACAAAACCTTAAAAAGGTCCAACCAAAAACAACTTAAAAGAAAGTGCAAGCAATATTATTAGTGAGATTGTATCTATGAAATTGGCCAAGTACTTACACAGGTTGCTGAAAGAAATTTGATGCTTAATTCTTTCAGACAATTTGGATATTGCCAGAGGTGGTGTTCCACCTGCCTACAGGAAACTATCTGCAACTTTACATCTAAAAAAAAAAGTTTTAATATTTATATTAATCATCTCATTTACAAGCTACTGGTACTATACATGTTGCTGCAGATTAAATGACTCGTTGGCTGGGTTTCAAATAGTAGAAAACAAGGCTCTGCTCCCACATCTTCCCTTTCTGTCACACTGATTAGACTGCTGTTTGCATTCTTTTTATCCCATCTGGAGCTCTCAGCAGAAGGGATTGTTTAGCCCTGAAAGATTAAAGTTAAAATCGGTCAGATGACAATCTGATGGAAATTTATCTTGTTTTCATGCTGGCATTTTAGCACGCACTAAGTTTCCGTTAGGTCCATGTGGGCGACCAAGGGACGGTGGCGGTAGGTCAGCTCGCCAGAACTGACAGGTCACGATCGCGCTGTTGCCCTGGGCTCTATTGCCTGGGCTTCCTGGGAGGGAGACGGCCCTTACATTTCCCACCGGTACCTCCGGGTGAGACCATGGAACCACAGGCGGATACTGAGCAGTAGCTGAGACGCTACTAATTCAGGCCTGGCTTCAGCCTTGGTATCTCCTTCATTTGATGATCTCCTAAGGGAGGAAAGGTGCTTTTGGAGTTAAGAAACTGAAGAGGTGTGCCCAGGCGTGAGGCAGGTTCTCCATCGCTTCGTGCATTGCGAACAGGGATGTGCCCAGGGCAAAGGGGGGGGGGGGGGGGGGGGGGGAGGGGACCTAAAAAAGCCACTTTCCATCATTTATCAGGGCAAAGGGGGGGGGGGGTGTGGTGTGCGTGGGCAGGGTCCCTTCTCACCCTGGTAGCAGGGCTCATGGTGACCAAATAGTTTCGAGCTTTCTCTCCACTCTCTTGTCGCTTGCTGACAAAACTAGGGTCCTGCCTGCTGAAGGAGATGTCTCTTCATGTCATGATGACTTTCATTGCCTGATTATGTGCAGGCCTCTGGGCCAGCGGGGTGTTTTCCTGCAGACTCTTGAGCTGTTAGATGCTCTGGGAATTTGCTAGTCCATTCTTGAATGATTAATTTCTCATACATACGGATAGGAGACGTCTGTGCAGGATGGACAAACATGACACAAGATGTACAAGAGACACATAATCTTCTGGGGGCAAAGAGATCCAGGACATCTCAGACGCCTCTAAACACCCATGTTTAAGCTACCACATTGAGATCTAGGCTATGTCTGCCCCCAAAAAACCCCCTACAATAGAGTAATTAATCTGTGAAGGGCACAGGAAGGCTAATAGTTACCCATAAATACTGCTTTTGTTTATCGTCCAGAGCATAAAGTCAGGTTTCTGACAGCAGTTGTTGTTCTTCCTGATAATCTTACTTGCTTTACTTTTTTTTCCCAGTTGTGTAAGTCTTTGTATCACTAAGCACATATCTGCATCTTGAGGTTAATGCTTTGTGGAGTTAGAACCACACAGCATTTGTGTGCGCTCGCAGATGGAGATGGCTGGCAGCGTGCGAGGCTACGCCAGGCTCCTGGAAGCAAAGCCGCCTTTATTGCATCTCCGGGAGCTTCCAGGAAACAGAGAGAAAGGACGTCTTACAGATTAGTTGCTTCCCAAATAATTGGGATGAGTGGACTCATTATTGACAACCTGCCCTTAAATTGTCGCTGAAAACACTAAATTGTATTATTTAACCTGGTTCTGCAGAACAGTTACCGTGATGCTGTGAATCATCAGTCTGAGATGTATCAGTCCAAATAAACAAAAAAGAGATTGCTATCTTAGCTGCCTAAAATGTTACCCCTGCTTTTACTGCAAGTCCTATGAAGGGGCTTCCTATGAAGGCTTTTGAAGAGAGGAGACCGAGACCTGATCAGAACGTTTGGGTTAAATTTGCTCTCCTCCTAGATGTTTGTGCTTCTGTCAGTACAAAAGTTAGTATCCCATATCACAAAGTATAGGAAAGGTGACATCTTTGAAGGACATCCACAGCAAAAGCTTTGTGTTTCATGAATGGTTTGTGTGCAATACTTCAGGCTCATAAAACATACACAAATCTTTACTCTCATATGCAAATACAGCCTTTTTTGGATGCAAATACTGGTTAGATCTACCTTTGCAGAAGTCCTTTGGAAAGCATCAGCTGCTATTTGCATTTGGTTCTGATTGCCCAGGACAGGCTATTTAACCTGTCTTCCTTACCTCACTTTTTTTTTGATCCAAAAGTACATTTCACTTGTCTATTCTGAATGGCATCAAGTTTGCATCGGGAAAATATAGCATTTAACCCACAGTAACATTTCTCTCTGAGACAGGAAAGGGATTTTACTGTTGTTGAAATTCCCTTTTCAAATGTGCATTAGCTACTCCTATTTTATGGAACGGTGAAAGGAGAACCATACTGACTCCATCGAAGTGCACAAGTTGTAAAGATGAAAACCAACAGAAAAATACAGATAAATATCATGAAGCATGTGCTGATTGTTGTGTTTAAAGAGCGTATTTTATAAGATTTGTAAGGGTGTACCAGAAGAGTAAAGGGAGAAACCTAGAAACCAGCCTGCCTGGGAGAGCAGATCGTTTCTGTGGTTCCAAAGAAACCTCTATGTGAAAGGGTGGTTATGGAGAGTACCAACAGAACAGACATTGCTGGTGTCTACTGTAAACTGGAAATAGGCAATGCAGAATAAAATTAGTATGTTAGGTAAATGTCAAGAAGAGAAATGGTTATCAAACCCACAGAACTAGTTACATCCGAACTCAAAGCTCTTCCTGGTGATGCGAATATGATCTGAGTGGTGCTTCCTAACAGGTTTTTTTCAGTTTTTATTAATTTTGGTGGGAATCTATGGGAAGGCAGAGGAGCCTTTGCAGGCATTAGGTATCTAAGAAAGTCTGGACTGGGGAGTTTTCCTGTCTTTACTCAGGTCATTTGGGGCCTAATAAACATTTTCTATTTGCTTGGAGAAGTCCGTTGGGGTACGCATCAACATACAGCACTGGAAAAGGAAAGTTAATAATGGAGGGAATCAACCTTATGTTCAATTTACAGCAGACCAAAATGAAGACAGTTGGAATATAAAACATGACCAGAATATAGCTTTGTACTTCCAAGTGTGAAATCAGTATCTTCCATCCTACTTTGTCCTTCCTAACCTTCAACATTGTCCTGCCCATCCTCCGGCTTTTTAGCTCATGGTAGACGATTTGCTGCCCGTTTGCACTGCTTTCATCCAGGCCTTTCTTTGTAATCTCTTCTCTATTTTACTGCTACTTCAGCCTTCCCACCAAAACTTTAGTCAGTCGTTGGCTATCCCACTCCTGAAATACTGCAATATCTTCTGCTTAGCCTCCATTTTTCACTTTCTTCCCCAAATCGTATTTGTCCCTTTGTCTTGATTTGGGCAGACACCCCTCCAACCATGCACATGCTCATGCATTTCTGGCTCACTCCTGGGGCTCTCCTTGCTTTTTGCATCCTATTCAAAAGTTTTGTTGTTATCTTTTAAGGCCCTGCAGATAAATATTCCTTGGCATCTCTTCTTACTTCTTCATACTGCATCCATCTGCTACCAGTGCTTCACCAGTTCACTTTTTCCACCCGTGCCCTTCACACAAAACCGAGAAAACAGCAGCAACCAAAGAAAGATATGAGTAAGAACCGTGGATATTACCCTCTTGCACCTGAAGAAGCAGCATGTTTCAGCCCAACAAATTCTGAATACAGGCATGGGAGCTCTTAGGAAAGAAAACAGTGTTACGACATCCTCTTTAAAGGGGTACTCATTAGTGCGATAAAGACCTAGCATGTGGGCAAGTGCTGATGAACCTGCTTTATCTCTTTCAAGTGCATAAAACTGTAAGAAATTGTAATAAATACCCATTTACTCATTCAGGCCTAGTAGACTTGAAAAATCATAAATCTCATTTCAGTGCAATGTCGTGCATAGTGTTTTATGTGAAGCAATAGACTATGCTATACCTTGTGTGTTAATTGAAGGTAGAAAACCAGAGAGTTGATAAGGATTCCCGTTAGCCTGCAGCTCCATTATGCACTATTACTTTTCAGGCAAAGTCTCTGTTACACATTCCATCATTAATATAGCAGAAAAAGCACTTATTTTTGGAAAATGCCCGTCAGTGTTCCAAACGACTGTGATCAACAGCTTGGAGATCCTAATTGCAGCCTATTAGGAATAATGAGATTTGCATGGTAGAAGCCAGAGAATTACACGGATAAAGGAAAAAATTCACAACATGAAAGGTTAATATAAACATATACTGCCCGAGAGTGCAAAGGACACATAAATTGGTGGCTCATTACTGCAGACTGACCCATGGGTAAGAATGTCACCCAGCTCAGAGGCTTTCCCAGGAAGTTTGGCTGCAAAAGTTACAAAAGATAAGGACATGCTTGTGGAAACTGCTAAACTAATGAGAGCTGAAAGTTGTTTGAAATATCCCGATGACCTCACAGATGGGATGCTTATTAAGGTATCTGCATCAGTCTCTTTTTTGTCTAACAGACTGTTGTAAAGCGTTGCCGAGGCGTAGCCAACAGTCCGTGAAGGTGTCTCCATGCTTTCTGACATACCAAGGGCATTTTTTTTTTGAATGAATTCAAAATGAAAACCAACATGCATATCCAATTTTTGTTTGCAGGCATATTTGTGGAATAGCACAGGCGAGGCAGTCAACTACGATTACTTCATCAACACGGGGTCTGCCCGCTACCTACGTGCCTATCTGCTTGAGTGCGCTGGTCAGGAGCCAACTGCAAATTTAGGTCTTGAAAGTCTGAAGAAAAGCGCTTTATGTGCGAGGGTCCCATGAAGGCTCCGTAACGCAATTAAGCCCCATTTTAACAAAAGGCTAGCCATTTTGCTGAGGCATGACATGAGTAATTAAAATATCATTTTAAAAAAGACAAATGAGTGTTCTTTTCTACTCTCAGATATTCTTTGAGAAAGATGGGGGGACAGGATTATGATTTTTGTTTGTTCCAGGGTCCTCTGAGTGGAAATCATGGACAATGCAGTAAGCCCGCAGTAAAACATATCTACCCAACTCCGATGGGGAGCCTATCACGGTAGCAGCCAATATAACTGAAAGAGTAGCAAAAGCCAATTCCTTCCCTACTGGAAAGAAATAGGTTTTCCAAGTGCTTTTCTTAGTTTATTGTAGATGACTGTGTAAGTATGCAGGTATTTCAGGAAAATCTAGGCAAGGAGGAGAAAGGAATACACAGTACCAATTGGTACGTGGATTTTGCTTGTAGTGAAACGATGCTGGAATGGCATGAGATCATGGTGGGTCAACCGAAAGAGTGACAGGTGGTCATAGGTTAGAAGAGGGGAGCTATAGTTCTGGTGATTCCTAAAGATGAGAAGAGAAAGGTAAAATTGGGAGGAAAAAGATTGTGTAAGGTGTGTTGAAGGAAGCAGATTTCAGTGACTTTATTTCAGGAACTCTTTTGTTCGATCGCTTTTGCTAAATCACAATGAGATGTAACTGTTGCAGTCCTTTTGGCCAGATTGTGATGGATATCTCCTGTGAGACAAAGGTCCGGTGGATATTGAATTCAGCTCATTCCCCTGGGTTGTGTTGGAGTCCATGATTGCTATGAAAACCATTGTGTTAAAAATACAAGGTTGTATTGCAGTGAGATGTCGCCTGCCATGAGGAAATCAGTAATAGCCCAGGTGCTGCCAAATCCCACTAAAATGTTTGGCAATCTTTATTTAAGAGCTTACATTCAGATTTAAGAGCCTAATTTTAGGTTCTCAGATGCCAAAGGGTACCCTCTTTAGGAAAACAGCAAACGAAAACAAATTAGAGACCTGCTGTGTACAGCACCAACTATGTCTTTCCGGGGCCACATAGGCCAATAAACCCCTTCAGTACACATCCTCTGACCTTCTGGAAGTTTCCTTGGGTGACTGGCAGAAAGCAGCCCAGCAGCGAGTCACAGCAACAGACCAACCACTTTGCTAAATTCCTTCACTGGCTCCCTTTGCCATTCCCTTCGGGTCTGTTCCTTTGCTGACGCCCCACAAAAATCTCTGTCGTTTCACCCGTGGTGGGCAGGAGCCCTCCCAGGATACGCGCAGGGCACCCTTGTCCTCTCCCCACACCTTCTTCCTGCGGTGGGCTCTGTTCTGAATCAAAACAGCAAAGAAGCCCAGGAACAGAGATTAAAACAAAAACCAGGGAAAATTCCCGTCATGGCTCCACTTGCTGTGAACCGTTGAGCGTGGGTGGAGGAGAGGGTGGGATCAGACCCCAGGGCGCTGCATTTCACACTCAGTGCTGTGAAAACCCTTACGAAGCCTTATCCTGGCTGAGGTGGTGTTTTTGAGGAGGTCGGTTTGCTGGCCAGCGAAGGTGCATAGGTTTGCAGGAGGTGCTCGACCCCACACGCTCTCTGCGGCTCTTCTCTCCTCCCCGCTCTCCCAGCCAACCCGGCAGCCATTTTGGGTTAGGGGTGGTGCTTCCATCCAGACCTGATGAGCGCCTTGGGCTAAACGTTGACTTTTCACATCCTGAGGCGTTAAAATCCAACAGGTTTTTACCCTATGCACACTGAGAAGTATGTTCGTTTCGTGGAATTTTTTATTCCTGCAAACAAAGCTATTATTATGTGTGAATGCATCACGCTATTGACATGACATTGCCATTATGCTAAAAGATAGGGCTGGAAATTATTGAAAATCTGGTGTGCTGTGTGTTTCGCCACACCCATAAATGTCAGAAAGTTCATGATTCTCCTGAGAAGTTACCAAAAGTAGCGAGGAAAGGGCAGAAATATTCACACTTGAAGCTTGTCATTTCTAAGCACCCCAGTTATTCTGCTGTAGGACACAAGACACCCTGTGCGTGTGTGGCAGGGGGGAGTTGCTGTAAGGATTCGAGTCCAGCAAAGGTTGTAATTCGGCTTTCATAACCCTGTGCTGGATCTGAACTTCTGAACTCAGTATTGTCTTGGGTTTGTCCTCCTGCCAGTGTGCCCCTGTGCAGCTGTGATACCATTACATTTCCATTTCCCCCAGCGTGCTGTCATGCGATTGCATATTGAAATGAAATGGAAAATGATTTATTGTGTGGGATCAGGCTTTTTTTCATCTGTAGTATATGGCTGTAAATCTAGGGCAATTTCCCATGCTCCTGGAACTAGGTTTCCCTTGAAAAAATTTCTAGAGTCAACAAATGGGAAAACCACTCCAGAGCGCTAGAAAAATAGGAGCATTTCTCTCTGCCTTCCTGTGTTGGTCCAACAGGGCTTTGCTGAGGTTGCTAATGGCTGAGAAATGTCTTATACATAAATTCTCTCAACGCTTTCTCATAGTTACATTTCATAATTCTGTGCAACTGAATACACAAATGACGTTAAAATAACAGTCATGTAATACTTCTGAATTTTCTGTGAAGCTATTGTAAGTTCAAGATAACTGCCACAAAGAGCTGTGTTATAGAATGAAAGTGCCCAAGAAACAGGAATTCAGAAGAAATTGATGATAAAACTCATTGTGAACAGTACTCTACCAGTAGTACAGCAGAAATCCAGCCAGTAGAGAAGTTATCTGACCGTTCAATAGGTGGGCTATTCTGATGTTAAATGAGGCACAGATGAAGTACTTGTCATTTAAATTGTTAAATATATGGTAATTGATGTTGTTCTAAGCTCACATTTTATACTGATATTCTCAGGGGATGAATTTCTGCCAATCTTATCCACAGACCCAAGCAAATATTTCTCCCACTGGGACTGTTTAATTTCGTGATGTGTGAGTTTCTTTGTCTGCAAGAACATCTGAGTTGTTTGTCTTCTTATTTTAGACTGTAAAGTTTCAGGGTGTGTAGCTGTATCTCATGCATAGCCCATATCATCCCAGGGCCTGTGTCTCCACTGGGGCTTTCAGGAGCTATTGTAGCACAAATCATAGTAAATAAATACTGCTCAGAAGAAAAGAAGCATCAACAGCTGGATTTTTACTTTGCCTCCCTCATCGAATAAGAACATAGTCCATTCTTGACACAGGAAAGTTACTGAGAGGTGAATGATGAGGAGAGTTTATCCTCAGTAGATGATCACAGAAGATGTGGCCAATGTACTAAGTCTGGGACAGATTTGGTCCGTGATGTTGGCAGAAGCAACACACTTAAAACCAGAAAGATATCCAAGGGCTCATGCAGGTGGGGCTGATGAGGAAAAGGTCAAGTATCTGGCATTTCTGGAGAGTTTCAAAGGCTTGGGAAGCCTCCTCCATTGATTCCTACCAACCTTGACTGCTGCTTTTTGCTTCAGTATTTTTTATTTCCAGTAAAAGCAGGAAAGGACGATAAGAGCTTTCTAAAAAGTTAAACCGTCTTTTCTGTTGGCCAAAGAAATACTGAGAAAAGGGACAAATAAAGGATGATAATTTATTTGTGACTTTTTCCAGCTAGTGCTATTTGAAGTGTTCACCTGCACCAATCAGCGTATTACTCCAAGGGCTGATGAGGGGGCCTGGGAAGGGCATGGAGATGGACCTTGCTGAAACAACCCGCTTTTTCCCACTTGGAACAAAAATGTAATTTGGTAGGAGATGGCAGAAGTGGCAGTAATCACTCTCCAATCTGGCAGGCAGCAGTGAGTTTTGCATCTCGGCTTGGCATTGCACGCCTGTTGCCGTAGCTCCGAATGATTAATTTTGAGGATAACCACCTCCTTCGCAGTGCTGCGACCTGTAGCGGCAAGGGTGATGGGCTCCCCTTCAGATTGAATCACAGTGCGGTGACTGAGTTGTTTTTTTAACCCTAACAAGAGCTGTCATTAAAAGTTACTGAAGCCTGACTTTTCCTCGCTCTTTGTCAGCCCGCCTCAGCCCGGGCCACGGATCCTGCATCCTTTGAAGCCAGCTGAGCTCCTTTTGTTGCCTTTTGGTGCATAATGACACCAGGCAGCTCTGTGGCCGAGGGCACCCAGCAAGACCTGACGAACCACGGCTGGCAGAAAGGCCAACACCCAAGTAAGCCGGAAAGCAATCCCCGGCAGTATTTCCTGAACTCTGCCTGTTGGGATTAAAGGCGGCTGTGAAAAACACGGTGTTTTCCCCTCTGCCAAGGGGAAAGGAGCCCAATTCTGTGTTTGGTGTCAGGTAGGGTATTGGATGAAGGAAGGGTTTTAGTTCTTTTTTATTTAAGGTTATTCACGTTATGTAATTCCATTACTGACATGATGCCCTTGTCTGGTGAAGACAGTCTCATTAGCTAGGCTGTTCACTTATTAGCATTGCTTCAAAATCATAGAATATATCATTTTAGAAAAGGTTGCCTGCTGTCAGGAGCATTGCTTTCTTAGGTATTTACTTTCCCATTTTGCCACACCACAAGTATCAATAATTATTTCTATCGCCTGTTTCTGAGTGAGAAGCTGACAACAGGATGAGAATGCAGAGAATAACCAAAGAGCAATGAAGCCAATGGAAGGGCTTTCTGTGGGTGTTCAAATGGGCCTGTAATTGGTATTATACTCTAAACACAGCACAAAGGGAATGATTTCTGTCTAGAAAATGCCAGCATCTGAGGGATTTTTATTGGGAGTAAAAAAAAGAAAAAGAAACTTGGAGCAAGGCGTCACTTGGCACAGACCTTTCCCATGAGACACCTGCACTCCCCCTTTCTCCCGCTGCCAGCCCCCCAAAGAAGGCTCCGCGGATGTTTGCACCCTGGGATTGCCACTCATGGCTGGGCATCCTTACTGCTCTGTTTTCCTCTTACACAAGCAGAGCTGATGCCGTTTGTTGACGGGGAGAAGACGAATAAATTCTGCTAATGACTAGTTCAAAGTTCATTCCTCGCAAGTTTTACTTTGTAAAAACTGGGTACAGCAAAGAGGTGGCCATGTTGAGCAACCTCTCCCCGTAACTGGGAGCCAAGCAGCAGTTGCCTGTGTCTCTAGGGGCTTTGGCAGTTTCGCTTGCGTTTTACAACCTTATATTGTGTGAATTCTTATTTTCTGTGCTTCTAGTATGCTTCTCACACTGGCGACCAGCTGCAAGAAAATATGAATCGATGTTTTTTATCCAATGCACTCAGTTCCCTATGTCTTTTAATTATTTGCAGTGCGCTCCTCCTGACTTCCAGCGCCTCTGGACATCCCCCAAGTAAGTCAAGCTCTGGAAGCAATGACGACTCCGAGGTGCTCCTGCTGACGTGATTTAAATTGAATTAAGCCAATAATTTACAAATCGGAAACATCTTTTTTAATGGGTGAAAACATCAGCTATACATTCCTGAGTCCTTCTGGTCTGTGCCCAATTAAATGTGGTAAGTAAGATCTTGCTCTTTTCCCAAATTTACAGTTGTGCATGATGATCTGCAGAGTATATCTGTCTACAGCTTTATCATTCAGTAAATTTCATCTGCATGGTTCATTGGTAATTAAAGTAATTAACACCATGGAGTCACTAGTTCACCCAAATAATTTCAGAGGGGGAAGGTAAACAGTCCAAAGAAGATGCAAGGAAAACAACTACAACCATTGGAGTCCCTTTTGCTTTTTCTTTTCCTCCTTCTCATTTCTTTGCTTATTTACGTATTCCTACATCCATCCAAGGCCCAGATTTCTTACTAACTGTATCACTGGCACCATTTGTTGTAAAAAGCTTTTCAGCATGGCAAAGAACAAGTGCTGACACAGTTGGGGGATGAGGGGAGTGGTGCCCTTGCTCCCCACCCCTCATCTGCACTGCCAACAGGAGACCCTGCAGTGACCCTCTCTTACCCATCCAGCCCCAACCAGCGGCTTAGAGACTTGCCCACAGAAATCAAGTTTAGAGGACAAAATTCATCATCATTAGTATATGAGTATTTGAAAACATTTGTTCACAAAACTGTACACGTATGACAAATCACCAGGACAAGTCCATAGCTGCAGCATCAGGCATCTGTGAGGCTTTTCTAGCTAAAAGGGAGCAGCTGAGGCTGGTCATCTTGTGTAAGGTATTTCCAGGTTAAGAAAAGTTACCATTACAGGATCAGAGTTGACAATCACCTGGCTGAGGCATAATAATGTAATATAATCAGGAACGTACCACGTTTAAACAGACTAAGTGGGACTATCTACTTGCAGTCACTGCAGAAATGAAAGGTTGCTGCCTTTCTGCCAGGCTGCAGTCCTCTCTATGAGTTCAGTAAAACACAGAAGTATCCCTCATCTGCACTGCTACAAGGTCCCCCCACTGTGGTAGCTTAACTGCAATTTCATATTCAGCTTGCACCTCTACACCACTCCTCATTTTTCACTTCTCTTCCAGCATCACATATTCCCAGATTTCTTCATTTCAAGAACCATGTATACGAATGGTATTCCCCCAACAGAAAGCCAACATTTTTCTTAGTCATGTCCATTAGGCATTGATCCCACAAATGTATATATTTAAATTTGAGCAAGAGAGAAAGCCTATTGATCTACTTTCTTCCCATTTCTTATCTCTGCTCCCATTGTACTGTTTCTCAGTTCTTAGAAGTTATTAGTACCAATGTTAAATAAGACTGCTTTCTAGTATCTTTCACGAAGAATATAAGGTTAAATAGAAGTAAGCACATCATTGCATACGTTGTCCACTATGAGAAACATAATCAGATTATCATGTGGATACATTTCTGCTGTTGTTGGCTGTCCAGAAAGACAACACCCATTTTACTCCAGTCATCTGATAAGGTATGAATATCACTTTGCAATACAGTTATGTGTCGTGGACCAAAATACTCACTTTCACAGCGGTGTTACCCAGAAACTGAAGAGTGTATGGGTTTGTGCTTTGGTTGAGGGGGACAGAGATTTATAAAAGGGATCTAATAGCTTTGAAAATGAAGCGGGATGACACTGCAGGTCAGGAATTCAGATGGCAAGGAGGGGTCATCTAATGAGCTCTCCCAAACCTGGCCGTGGGAAGCGTGCCAGAAGTGGGGCTGGCTTTGGAAGGTGGTAAAATCACACGGTGGCACTCCTGTCCAGAAATGCTGCTCCTTGGAAGAAGGGTGATTTAGGGCACCTTGCAGAGCCTGTGAGGCTTTACTTGGACTGCTGGAGCAACGCCGCATCCGGAGGGTATAAGGACAGGTCGGAGCCATCTCTGCTCATCTGTTCCCCTTTTTGAGTGCTTTCTCGGTGTCTGTGGGACGCACAGCAGATTCCCACACTGTGCGTTTCTTAAAGTATGTTCTATTCAGAGGCAGAACGTCCTAACACATTAAAATTATTTCAGACATTTTCAAGTGAAAAGAAATGGCACAGAGCTAACCTGTGAAGGCACTCCCCATTTTATCACTGGGTTAATTCAGGACTTGGCGTGAGTGGCACATCTCTGTAGACTTTTAATGGGCAGGAGTCTATTTGTACAACTGCTGAACTGGCTGACAGCCTGTGTGTTGGAGGATTGCACGACAAAACTGGAATTCAAACATAATTCCTCTCCTTTGGAAAGTGGGTGAAGACAAAGGGGCATGAGACCAGCAGGTTTTTAGCCACCTGCCTAATCTCTTAAGCAAAAAATTGTTGAAATAAAGCAGAGCTGCTCAAAATGTGACAGTTTGGGTTTTCGTGAAAACCATTTCTTCTTGAATAGTTCCTCCAGGTTCACATCCACTAATGTTGCTCTGGCTTACAGGCTGGGATTAATACAAAATCTCCAAATGGCAAGTCTGGCCAAAATGAGACAGAAGGTTTTATACCATGAAAAAACATTGAGTTTCAGATGTGTTCCACCTAAACTCATAAATTTCACATCTGAACACATCTGGATGAAAACCAGGTTTCCTTAGCACTCAGCTGAAAATTGCAAGGGATTCCAGCTGTCCCTGTCTCCTAGAGCACATGAAATCAGACAGAGAGGTATTGGGCCATGCCTGACTGACGTTATTACTACTGCTCTCTGGTGACTGATTCCTGCCCTATGAACTTACCATACATTACTGGTACTTTATTGTTATTATTATTGTTATCATCATCTTCATCATTATTATTATTATTACCCTAGTTTTATGCCCTCCTTTTGTTTCAGCATCCCCTTACTCTGGCACTCATGTCAATTTGTGTCTGGTAGATACTTTAAAATGTTTTCCTTTAGTCTTCCAAGTTTTTTTCTTCTTTCCATTCCTGTATGCTCTGTGTAAGCTCTGTGTAAGGGCAGCACTGTATTCTCTGGATGCCACCTCCTAACAGTGGCCAATGCTTTGAGGCCCCATCTCTGAACGAGCTGATGTTACAGTTACCATGAGACCTAGCATGGGACAAGCAGAACTACTACAGGTACTACCTCTGTGCCTGTTCTCCAAAGCCTGGCCTGTTCAGAAAACCAGAAAGTTTGTATTGGGTGAATAAATACTGATGGTAGTAGCTGACATACAGCCTGTGTAGGGATGGTCATTAGGGTAGGTAAATGGGCTATCGTAAGAAGTTTTCTTTATACAGTAAGATTATAAAGAACAACTAAACAAGAGCTTCACACTTACTTTGGGGAAAAAAAACCAACCCTGATTTTCACAAAATATTCTGTAGCGATTGGTGATAAAAATAGTTAGTTTAAAAAAGAAAATGAAAACCTAAAGAACAGATTTCTGTGGTGAAAGAGAAAAAGCATGTAATGACTGAGATTAGAATTTATCCTTTTACTTAGAAGACACCTGTTTCCTATTTGCATGCTGCATATTCTGTTCTCTACAGATGCCACACAGTATATCAAGAGGTTTCTTACCAGTTGTCACAAAATATTGAGCAAACTTCACGTGTATGAATTAATTTTTGTCAGACTATTGTTTCCCCCCAGTAGTTGGAAACAAAAAATCTTTAAAGCTTAGAGACATTTTCTTGGCAACCAAGATGTGATTTTATAGGGGTGCATGGAACTGTAAATGTACTGAACGCCTCGTAACGGTGATTCACACGGGCTGTACCCGTTTGGTGGATTGTCAGTTATAGCCTGTAGGCAGTTATCACAGCACGGACAGCAGATACTGTGGAATCATCACCTTTCTTACTCATTTACTGGTAGATGGTAGAAAAATTATTGGTAAAACATATAAGGTCTTTATGTTATTTGGCTGATCTGAGAACAGCAAATATAATAACAGTCATATACACTGTTATTGTGTAGCATGCAACATATGGGCCAGCTATTACTGTGTGTAAAGTTGACTCAATCTCAGTGTGAATAGAAAGTGGTGAACATATATGTATATAACTTCAGAAACCAAGATCCACTATTTAAAAATGAAATTGCAGACTCATAAGACAGTGTGTGGAAGAGCCCTTAGAGAAGATCTATGTCAAGTCCCTTCACCAAGAGAGGATGAACTGCATTAGGCATTCCCTTACAGGGTTTGTCCAGTGGGTTTCTGAAAATTTCCAACATCCCTAATGAGTCTATTCTGCTAGTTCAGGACTCCAAACAAAAAGGTTCGGGTTTTCCCAACATGCAAATTAAATCTTCTTTGCTGCAAATGAAGATAATTTCTTCCTACTTTCTCTGAGTGGCTGTGGAGAGAAATTTGTCACAATCCTCCCTCAAATAACCTTTAGAGCAATCCTTTGGAAGATTACTATCTAATTGCCCTCTCCAAACCTGCCTGTGTCCAGGGAAAGCAAGACCAATCTTCTCTCATAGTCAATACTTCAACATCTTGTCATCCAGACTCTCTCTCTCCAGTTTCTCCATGTCTTTTATAACCAAACAAAATGTTGCATTTGAGGTTTTTTCTGGCAAAGAGAAGAAAGCTATCATTGTCTCCTGCGAGATAAGTATGATGCTGCCATCATACAGCTGAGATGAATTCACAGCATTAAATTATTACTTCACATTCAGCTTACAATCAGCCTCAACCCCAGCCTCCCTTGATGACTAAGCACTTACTTGTGCGTTTGATTTTTCTTTCCCAAGTATTGCACCGTGCGCTGTTGTTACTAAATGTCATCCTTGTTTGGGTTTTGCTCTTTGTGATTCCTCACATTCAGTTTGAATTCTAGTCTAATTCTCTAAAATGCTTTAAAAACCTTCCAGCATGGTGTGTTACCTTTCAGCCCACTCTTCTCTGTCCTCTGAGCTGTTCACTGGAATACTGATTGCAACTCTGCTCAGGAAAGGCCCTTGCAGGAGCACAAAGGTAGAAACCAGACTCCTGAGAAGTGCTCCTTCACAGGGTTTTTTCAACAGCTGGACACATTATGTTTATACCAATGTCCATTAACTTGCTTTTGTGAGTATCAAGTGATGCTACTAAAAACCTTACTGAAGTCAAGAAGTATCTGTATCTAATGCTTCCCACTTATCCACCAAGCCAGAGACTCTGTTCTTCAAATACCCATGCTGATCACTTTTAGTCTTGTTGATGTCTTCTAAGTATTTGCAAACTGATTGCATAGTCACTTGTTCGACAGCTCTTGCTGGAATTGAGGGTAGGATCACCGGTTTACTGTTTGCCGAGTCCTTGCCGAAGACAGGCACAACGTTGGATCTTCTGCCAACAGCATGGGCACTCTCCCTGTCTCCCGTCTTCAGTGGTGCCAGTGTTTCCCTCTGAAGCGAAAAGGGAAAATATCTACAGTACTATCTTCTCAAGTTATGAACACAATCTTGTTTCTCAAAAGGAAAAAGACATGAAAAAACCTGTGGCTGACTGATCCCAATTTTCAAGTGAGAGGAGGAAGGTTTGGGTATATTTTGGATGCGGGAGAAAAGACTATGAGAAGAGAAGACAAGTATCTTTACAACCACTACATTATTCCCACTGTTATTCCTTAACTTTTAACAGCCTTTGTCCATCTTAAAGTCTCTCTCTCATTTTCTAGATGAGTTTAATTTCTTTAAGAGGCTTCTGTGATTGACCTGCTTCAAATGCCTTTTAGAAACCCAGTTAGACAGTATCAGTGAGATCTAGTTTGTCTATATGTTTGTAGCCTTCAGATAACTCTAGTAGATTTGTGACATACGGCTTCACTTTGCAGAAACCCTACAGCTTTTCATCAATTTACTGTATTTGTCCACGTGCCTACTAGCTGTGCTCCTCAGAACATTTCTGCTGTTGGCTGATGTAGACATCAGGTTTGCTTTTCTGACAGTTCCCTGATCTGCCTTGAAATTTTTTATTTTTTTTTTTTTGCATCTCCAGTGAAACAACCGATTTTTTCATCTACCCGTATTAACTGGCACCATTTCTTTGGCACAGTACACAGTTTGTGCACTGGCTTTAGCCCAAAGAGGTGAGATTCACTGTATTGTAAGAGTTTTACAGTAGATTCTTTATATTTTCTCAAGCCCTCAAAAGCTGATTTAATGTTTTCACAGCCATCATTCTGCAGAATAAGGCCAGATCCAGAAATGGCCCAGATTAACATAGCTCTGGTGCTTTCAGCCTTGTGTTAGAGTTAACAAAGCTAACCCAAGAGGTGACTAGTTCCCCTTCTCTGCAGTTAGCACAATGACTTTTTAATTTGGGTATCGCAGTCCATCCATAAGAAATAATATTTGACAACTGCCTCCTGTTTGGAAATTGCCCAAGCCATCCTAATACTCCAAAGTTTTCCCCATTTTCTCTCCTTTGCTCTCCTCCAGCCTAGTATGCCACTAGAAACACGCTAGTGCAGTGTCCTTTCACCAAGAGGAGAGACCGCTGCTGATCTGCTTCCAGGACCCCCGGCTGAATCTGATATCTGATACCTTAATTTGTTTGTTAATGTTTAAAAAGAGGTGTGCAAGTGTTATGTTCACGGTGCAATTATTCAGGTCTTAGAAAACACCTACATAGCAACTAGGCAAATAAGAGAAACAGAGTTACAGTAAGCGCTAAGTATTTTTCCCTATTTAACACCTTTCATTCAGCATGAGTGGATTACAGGAAGGTGCATGAGTTCCTAGCTAAGGGAGTTACTTTGCTTCTGAAGCAGCTTCTGAAGACCAGCAGAGATGATGTGTCGAGGGCCAAAACTCCAGAATTTCCCATTGTGTTACTGCATCATGGCAAAACCAGAGCCAGCATAGCGTGACTGACTTGCTAAGTCCAAGGTGTAGCGTGCCAGGACAGTTGCCAAGTCTTTAGACTATGTCTTTGTTGTCTTTCAGGATGTAGACTGCCAAGATATGTGGTTTTGGCTGAGTGGAAGCACTTTTTGTTTCAGTATGTCAACACAGCAGGCTGGTAGATCAAAACAAATTATTACTAAGTTCCGACACGCATGGGATACTGGCAAAGAAAGTGGCTTCTTTATCTCTTCAACAACCAGGCATTACAGGATGTGTTCTTGTCTGTGATGTTTGCTTTTGATTCATTATAGGTTTAGGAACACTGGAATGCTTGCAACTTTATATCTCAAACTAAAGTCCTGGGCAGAGGAGTAAGTTGTTCTTGTCATTGGTGATTGGACTTGTGAGGAAATGAGGATACTGACCGCAGGTCTTCAGGTGTGAAACTTGCAGAAATGTGGGGTTTACATAACCAAATGATTATTCATTCACCATTCACTGTCCACTTGCTTCCAGGACTGAGAGGCGTCTGTCTGTGTGCTGCAGAGAGCTTCTGGTTTGGTTATGGCTTCTTGTTGCCATCCTTTGTCTACCAGTTATGGCACTGTCACCAAATACTCTCATGTTTGCTGTGTATTCGTTATTTGTACACTGCATCCTCCATGCCTGTGCTATAGTATAATTGTGTGGTTAGCCCGTCTCTAGCTGAAGCAAAGGGAGCCTTCACCACTCACCAATTCTGAAATGGCAAGATATGGTCCATGATGTTCAGCTCCATCTCCCAGGGGAGCTGTATTTCACTTTCTTCACTGGAACTCTGAAATGCTGGCAGGTAGAAGTGACTACATTGACTACAAAGTCAGTGCTCACCTCAGCCCTGTCAGTGAGACTGGAAGCTAACCAGTCCCCTGGCATAAATCGAGACTACAATTCACCACCGAATGTGCAGGATAAGAAGAAGATTTAATAAACTCCTGTAATTTCTAGTCTGTCCCTTCCTTTAGGCAGGGAAAGGCAATGTCATCCATAAATATAAACACTTTCTCATTGATTACTCTTTTTGATCATTCTGGTTGGTTTTGTTCAACCAGGATTTCCTTTGGAATTTCACAGAAGGTCTGTCTGCCTTTCTTCTAGGGTTAAGACTTGTGCCTGACCAGGAAATAAAAATTATTTTTCTGTAACCTTTACTAAAATAAGAAGCAAAACCATAGGACTGATCCTTTGAAGACTCAGGATAGTTTCTGAATGTAAGAGTTATAGAAAATAGTTAAAAGGACTGCATGCAAAGGCCGATGTGGCTTCTCTCTGCAGCACCTGGGTCTGCCAGCCCTGCCCCATGGGGCTGACCACCCCCAGGCCACCCCAGACTTCTTTGTAGGACACACAGCAAGGACAGCCATGAAGCTGGTCCACCCAAGTACAGTGCCAGCCCCATGACACTCGTGTACACTGTCTTCTGCTGAAGAAGATTTCCAATTAAAGACTGGGTTCCAAGGTTCAATTTCCAATTAAAAGGAAAAAAAATGTGTTTTTTTGGTAAAGGAAGCCCACTCTTAAGAAATCAGAGGTGGACTTAGGCCCTGGGGGATTGACTCTGTTCCTGTTGCAGTCAGTGCCTAAAAGACAGCACTCAAGAAGCCATCTAATGAATTAACTGGCCTGA
Organism: Cariama cristata; assembly: GCF_000690535.1. Lineage (NCBI taxonomy): Eukaryota > Metazoa > Chordata > Aves > Cariamiformes > Cariamidae > Cariama > Cariama cristata. The sequence goes on from NW_009617974.1 coordinate 44,871, forward strand.
AAGGATCACAAAGTGCTAGCGGGAAATTACCAACCCACAGGGGATTTTGGTAAAATGTCTTTCACGGGGAACGAGTCACATGAAAAGGCTGGCTAGAATTCAGCAGTGATATGGAAGAGACACAAGCTGCTGGCTGACTGAAGATGCCATTGCAAATGGCACAAAAATCAGGAGAATGGGAATTAACAGCTAAGGGAGGCCACGGGGGAAACAGCACATTGTGGCTCCTTTGGTGTGATAGGAGCAACCGGATAGTGGGAAAGCCCGGACCAAGGGGTCCGTATCACTTCTGTGGGGGCTCAGGGGGCTTGTACCGAAGGGTGTCCATGTCAGGGGTGCCCGTGCCCAAGGAGACACCCACAGGGGCTACAGAGTGCTGAGCACCCCAGCACCAGGAGTGCAGGATGGGAGAGGAGGGCAGAGCCGGTGCAGGTTCTCCTGCCGTCAGTGCCTGCCTCTGGGCTGGGGCTGCTGCAAAGAGCTGGGGAGAGAGCAGTGGTTTGGGGAACGGGAGGCTGACGGGCACAGTTCGTTTGACTAATTGCAGAAAAAGGGAAGAGGTAATTCAAGCAGAGTCTGAGTGTGTTTGTGAAGGGGAGGGGAGGATACCTGAAACTGTGGGGCTCGTTAATCTCACAGATAAAGCCAGAACACAATTTAGCTTCTCAAACTTGAAGTCGGCCAAGTTTAGCACTGGGCGCAATTAGCTGCTGCAATGCCAGGAGGTGAGAAAGTCTCGGAGTCCCCATACCAAAGCTGGATGTTTCTGCCAGGGGCAGACCATTGCCCAGGCACAGGTGGAAACCAAAGATCTTGGCTGCTGACCAAGAGTCTGTCACAGCTCGTGTTGTACCAGAAAGCCTGCCACACCATCACCCAGCTTCTGCGGGTCTTGTGTCTGGATTTGTGACGGACATTTGAGACCAGGATCAAGTCTGTTGGTCTGTACCGGTTAGGACAGTGTTTGCAGTCACAGCTGAAACTTATTATTAGAATCATCACCATCATTGTCCCGATTCCTGCTATCACTGTTATCTGTACTGCTGCAGATCAGCACCACTTTGTGCTGAGGGCTGTAGGGACATGGTGGCAATGAGAGCAACAGCATTTCCTGACCTGAAGAAAATTTCCTTGCCTGTTAACTAATAAAATGCATAAAAGAAAATGCCTAGTGATCTTCCCTCCCCTCTTCTCTTTTTATAGTAAACCCTTATGGATCTTATGGATCACAATTGTTTACCACTGAAAAAAACCCACCCTCTGTCAGAAAAGTAACTTAATCTTTTTTTCCCCTTTTTTGCTGAATAGTGGGAAACCTAATCTAAACTGCCCAACTGGGTGTGTTTGGCTGTTCCTCAAACTAAAACAAGACTCGGAAGATTAAAGTGGAGCTTGGCTCAAGATCAGGTGAATCAGCACAGTTTATAATGCCACAAAATGGCCTGCAGGATGGCCTTCTCTTCTGTAATTATACAGGGATTTTATGCTGTACAGGCAAAGGAAGTAATTTAATTTACCTGTTCTAATTAAATATGTGATATGAGGAAATGGTGATGTGTCTGTTTAAAACATGCTTTAGGTTCTTTTGGTGAGAAAGTGAATGGGCTGACTGCAGCTACTGTGCTCTAATGTGACTGCAACTTTCCCGTTAACACTCACACTCTTAAATGTAATTTATGTAACAAACTCTAATGGCAGGTTTGGGCTGATACATGGGATGAAACTTCATGCCAACAGCTGGACTTAGAATGCAGGTATTTTCCCCCACCTTTTTATACTATGTGAGTTTATTTTGCAATCTCTTGCAAGTCACTTGGGGCAAATCCTCATATCCACAAAAATGAAATTAAATTCAGTTATCACAGAACCAGGACCAGTGAAGACATTTGGGAAAATTTGTTCCCATAGACTGTAGCGGAAGCCAGGTTTGGTCCACATGTGACTGTGGTCTCATTTTGCTGGGAAAGAGCAATATTTCCTTAGAAGGAATATTTGAAGGCTGACATTCAGTATTTCTTTTCTCACCTCTTGGTAAATGCCTGACCATAAAAGTCCTGCCCTTGGTTTCAAAAGCCAAGGTCAGCCCTGAGCTGTAACAAGAAGATGTTAATGGGAAGAACTGGAGAGACGAAGGATTGTGATGAGTGAAGGAAAAGGATTTCAGAAGTCAAATGGTCAAATACTGGTCAAACATAGAACAAGTAGATGAATCAAGTTCTCCCATTGTGCCTGTCTTATCTAGGGCCAAGACAAGCTGAAGAATTTTTTGGGGGCATTCATTAAAAAAATAATATCAGTGTTTTAAGGTCACTAAGGATGTGCTGTCTTAACACAGCACTATGTGTTTTGCAAGTGCTTTCCCATAATTTTATGTGTGATTTTTAAAAAAGGACCGGGATTCTTAAAACCTGCTCCATCACTGAAAAGGACAAATGCTCTTGAGGAAAAAATGTTTTTCTGCTCTTGGTGCTTCTTTGCCATAAGCTGGCACTGTTATTTCATTATATATCATTGGTTGGTAACGGTGTGAGTTTTGCGGAAGGTTTTGATGTTCCAGCTGTCTAGGGATGAGAAAATATGCTGTAAATTGGACTATGGCTTTTTGCTGTGGATTAGAGCTAGGCTTTGGGAGAGGAAAGAGAGCCTGTGCAAGCTTTGGTGCTGCTGACAGTGATATCAAGCCCGGGGAGCCGTCCCTGGCTCACAGCTTTGCCTGGGAACTTAAAATGAAGATAAAAGAGAAAGGGTGTTACCTGTACCATCCAGGAAGGCTTTGGCAACATTACCCTGGAAAGCGACCAAGGGAAAGTGATACTTCTGGGAGAAACTAATGGCTTACTCAACTCCTAAAGCCAGTGGTGCTAATGACTCGGAGAGCAGGGCATGTCGTTTATGCAGTTGAATGCTTTTGGCTGACGGTGGGCGATGGGCTCGCCAGGGCAGAGCCCGTCCCGAGGTGTGCCGGCAAGCCAGGAGAGGGCTGAGGCGAGTACCTGCCTCTGACTTTCAGGAAAAGGGGGCAGAAGCTGCCAGGGTGAGACCCCCAGGTGGGTGCCTGATGGCTGTGGGATGATGCTGTCGGCAGGTGTGGGGCAGGTTTGCTCCCGAGAGCCGCCTGAGGGGAGCCCCAACTCCTCCCAGCGCCCTTCACGCCTCTGCTCCCCTGGGATAGCAGGAAACCCCTGCCCTGGGGTGGCTGACATATGGTTCATCTGCCACTGCCAAAGACTGTGAGGTGCTGGGGAACTCAGCAGCACCTGCCCTGATCCGCTGGACCACCAGTGATGGGCCTTGGCCCTTGGACAGTCTTTCCTATTTATTTTGAGAGAAAAATATGAAGCCGTGGTTATGCTGTGCCCTGGGAGCAAGAAGAAGCTGTTCTCTGCTCTCCTCCTCGGGCTTGGGAGAGGTGTGGCTGTGGGCAATGCAAGATTTCGGCACTTTCACCAGCTCCCTCTGTACCCTTGGGTGGATCCCATCCGACCCCATAGACTTGTGTGTGTCCAGGTGATGTAGCAGGTCGCTGACCATTTCCCCTTGGATTATGGGGGCTTCATTCTGCTCGTTCCTGTCTTCCAGCTCAGGGGGCTGGGTACCCAGAGAACAACTGGTCTTACTATTAAAGACTGAGGCAAAGAAGGCATTAAGTACCTCAGCCTTTTCCTTTGTCACTATGTTTCCCCCCACATCCAATAAAGGATGGAGATTCTCCTTAGCCCTTCTTTTGCTGCTAATGTATTTATAGAAACATTTTTTATTGTCTTTTATGGCAATAGCCAGATTAAGTACCAGTTGGGCTTTGGCCCTTCTAATTTTCTCCCTGCATAACCTCATGGAATCCTTGTGGTCTTCCTGAGTTGCCTGCCCCTTCTTCCAAAGGTCATGCGCTCTTCTTTTTTTCTGGAGTTTCAGCCAAATCTGTAGCCCCATTGCGAACGCTGACGTGGTTTTTGACTCGGCACCGCACCTAATCCCTCCATCCCTCAGCTCCCACCTAAGAAAGTCGCCCTTTCATGCTTCAGGCTTTGCGGGAGAGGCAGCTGCCTGCTACACGCTCTTGGTGGGATGGTACACAAGGGTGGGCTGATGTTGGCTGGACACTCACCTCCTAACTGCAGAGAGCCAGAAGATGTGGCGCAAGGTGGGCTGTCAGGACATGAAAAAGTGCGTGATAAGAAAGACACCAGTTGCCTTTGGCTAAGTAGGTGTTTTACACCCATGGTGAGGTAGTCCGCGAGGTGCTGGGGTGTGAGGTACGCGCTGTGAAACATCCGTAAAAGAGCAGTGCTGGGAACTGCAGAGCTCCTCTGTGCATTGAGCAAAACCCGCTGGAAGCAGAGGTTGTTCTCACATCTCCATGCTGGGGACACAGCAGCTGGGACTCTGTCTTGCAGGCCAGGTCCAATGTCCAAATGTGAAAATAGCTTTCCCATTCCCCCTGCCCTGGGGTGGAAGGAGTGGCAGCACAAGGTGCAGGGCTTTCCCAGGCACCCAAGTGAGAACCAGCTGTGGTGGAAGCGCTCCAGGGAACTTTATAGCTCAGAGGTCTTCCTCATCACCTCCTCTCCCCAATTATTTCAGCTGTGCTCACTGACGCCAGCCAGGCCCTACTCGTTCCCTCTGCTCTGATAGCTAATCCGGACCGGTCGCTTGCTTCCCTGGGCACCCCGGGCCCTCCCAGTCGCCAGCGGTGGGTGCGTGTCCCCAGCAGGACACAGCTCGGTGGCATTCGCACGCGTGGCTGTGGGCAATGCCTGCTCCTGGCCGCTCGCTGCTTCTTCCTCTGTCCTTCAGCCCCACCGGGGTCCGTCCTGCTAGGTCTGTAACACGTCCCGCCTAACCGCTTTCACCTAGTGTTAACCTACCTTGCCATATATATACTCCACCAGGTCACATACAGCTTTTAGTAAATCCAAAACACTTTTTAGGTAAATCCAAAACACTCCTTCCCATATTTATTTTTCTCGCTACTAATAGTACTTCTGACATAAGACCTTCTTGTATCACCTGTAAGATGCAAGTTGGCCATACCTGTGGTTTTATTGTTTTACTGCCCTGCAGTGTGTCCTTTTTTCACCTCCATCACGTTACGCAGAAGAGGCGGGAAATCTGACGCGAGGCGGATGAGGATTTGTCATTCTTCGGAGCTTCAGTCAGTTCGGCACTGCTGCGGCCTTGGGAGCCCAGGCACGGTGTTTGAGTGGGGCTGGGGACAGGCTGATATTCACAAACCTGGGCTTTTCATTGCCCCACAAGGCCCATAGGGAAGGGTAAAGTGAGTTCAAAATTACAGGTACACGTTTTACTCCCAAATGGTTTTGAACAATGACATTGTTAACTGCGTAAGCGTACTTCAGCGGTCATAAACCAGCATGGCAGTAGATAGTCGGTCATTACTGTTCCCTGTCGGGGACGATGCAGTAAGAGCCATGACGGTCTGCTCCTTGGAAGAGTTCTCCTACTCCTAATGTTTAAGTTTCACCCAGTGGCACGATCCCTCTGTGAGAGAAGCACTTTACAAAGACAAAGACCACTGTGAGCACCCAGCAGCCTTGCAAAGACAAAGCGTTTCAACAAAACCCGGCTTTGATGTAGGCAGTCGTAAAAATAAATTATGTTTAATTATTGAATCTGTCTATACCTATGTGGCGGTGTGTGTATACACATACACATATATACCTTGCACACATTACTGTTCCAGTGTTCCTGTTTAGTTCATGTTTCAGCTAAGGTGCTGTTTCAGAAATTTCCCACCTCTTGCTTGACCTTCCTTCTTCATTATATATAATAAGCATTTGTTGGAGTCTGATGGCATCTAGTTGAAATACCTAACGAGATCAAACTTGGGAGAACATAAATGGGAGCCATAAGGCACTCTATAAAATAGCCTACACCTTTCATGAACTGGAATGGATGTTTGTCAGTAATGAGGCACTGCAATTAAATGAAATAAGCCTTGGCAATAGCTCTGCCATATCTGCCCGTACAATGCTCCCTCAGCAGCAACACTCCCATGGGAAATTAAATATACAGCCTGATTGTCTGGGTGCCTGCAGCCGAGGAACCCTCAGCCCTGCCTCCAGAACAAAGCCCTTGTGGAGGGACCGTTTGGGCCTTCCCTGAAATTTGGGCGCGAGCTCAGGAGCAGGCACTGTCCGAGTCCCTGCGACATGCCTGCCCTGGGGAGCAGGGAGATGGGGGAGAGACCTTGGCTCTTCTCCTGCGTTGGCTCCCCTCCCGTGGGCTCTGTCCCCGGCAGCAGAGCTAAGCGTGGGTATAATAGGAATGGAATAATAGTAATAATAATAGCAACGGTAATCATCATCATCATCATCATCAAAACAGTGGACAATAGTACTGCCTTCCTAGGATGAAAAGGTCCAAATATAGGTTATCCCTTTCTCAGATCATTACTCTAACTCTCCAAGCTGGGATGAAAACTTCTCCCTTTGGCAAAACAGGCATTTTGGGGGGACTCGGTGCTTCTCAAGGATTTTTTGGATTAAAGGCCACTGTCATCCCACAAAAATGTTGTAGGAGCGAAAGAGATGTACCATTTTGCCAGCACACTTTTATCTAAAAGCACAAGCTGCGGACCACTTTCCGTGTCCTCCTGAATCATCTGCAGTTCGTAGTCTAGGAAGTACTTGCTTGCTTTTTGTTGTCTTAATGTAGTTTTTCTTAAATTAAGTGTTTGCTAGACTGGAGAAAAGAGACTAGAAATGTGTGAATGAATGGTTTCTAAATTCTTTGGCTGGGCAGGAAAAATGAAAGCACAATTGCCTTCACAGTGAATGAAATACGTTGGTTCAACACCCCTTACTTTTTAAAGATAATTTAGTCAAATTCAGCTTCAGAGTTTTCTTCAGAAAACAAATTTTCCAAAATATTTCCCAGATGTAATCAGCATTCTGAAATCTTCTCCAATCTGTTAGACTTGAGATTATATTTTTTTATAAATAAGACGCTAAAAAATTGCTCAGATCTAAAAGTGACGCAACACTTCAGTAATTTCTAAGACAAAAACTATTAAACAGTTTTGTGCTATTAAGTATGATGGTAAGGGTGGCAACATAGTATTGTACTCCAATGTAATTAAGTTCTTTCAATTTTCCCATGAAACTTATTCGCTTCAAAGTGTATTCTCAGAAAAGGCTAACTTCTCCAAGCTAGGTAAGTCACGCCAGAGTGTAATAGTCTCTGCATTATCCTCACTTTCATGTATTTAGGTATTTCAGAGGCTTTTCTTTCAGCACTTCTCAAAAATCGAACTAGGAAAAATCAAGAAAGAGGAATAGGGAGTTCAATAATGAGAATCTCAATTAGAACATAAGACAGATGGCAAAAAAAGAATAACGGAAATAGTAAGGGAAATTAAGAGCCTTTCATCTGAAGTAAAAGTAGAGGTGACAGTGTCACTTAGAGTTTGAAGTAGAGGTGTATGCAAGGTGAAATTCTGCGGATACATACAGACGAGTATGATTTAGAGATCAGTTCAGCATCCTTTCCTAAAAGAATAATGACATGAAGTTTTTTAAAAACACTCATCTGATCATTACTTTCACAGTGCGTATGTACAGGAAACACTAAAACGCATCTTAGTTTGGTAAAGAACTCTAAGAACAGAATTAACAGACAGAACAAGTAAAATCCAAAACCAAACCAGGTACTTACATAGTAAAAAGAAGTATTGCAGAGAGCTGAAATAATCTATCTGTGTATAAGGGGTCTGTGTCCCCTCACGTCACTGCATTCACAACTGAGCGCTCTCCGGCATGGTGGGAACTGCTGACCGTGCCCCCTACGTTGTCCTCAAAAAACACTGACAGCTGTCGGGAAAGGGCAGTGGACTTAGTAGACCGCTCCTCTGGTTTGCAGTGGTAATCCCTGCAATGCCATTGCAGAAGTCAAAAAACAACCAAATGACCAGTTGTGTAGAAAGAAAGAAGAAGAGAGAGAGAGAAAGAAGGAGAAAGAGGGAAAAAGAGAAAGAAAATAAAGGACAAAACAAGATTTTGCTTCTCCAGCTGGGGATGCTATGAACCTGAAGAGACATCCCTCCCATGGAAGCTTGGTCAGATGCTCGGCTGAGGTACACCGGCAGAGCTTCCCTGTCTTCACTGGGGCTATTCCAGCTGACACCAGCTGGGATCTCACCCGTGACATTTACATTTCCCAATCAAGGCAAAGTTTAACACTGCAAAGAAAGAGGGATGGTAAATGCGGCTTTCAGTTACTGAGGAGGAATTAGGAGCCCTGTAAACCTGCACCCCATCTTGGGACATAGAGCTCGGGCCATCCTTCTCTTGGCTTGGAGTGAGGGACATAGAAGCAGTGTGCTCCCTTCAGCCTGGTGAAAGCTGAGTCTGAAGGATGTCTTTTAGCAGCTACTAATTAATATAGGTAGCTAGCTAACTAATTAGGTAGCTAACTAATATGCACTGTTGCTGGTCTACAAAGACAAGTATTTGGGCTTTATCACCAATGGAACTAGCTGCTCTGTCCTAGTCTGAGGCCCAGCAGCAAATGAAAACGTATGCAATGTGGGTAATCGGGCGATCAGAGCCCCAAAATAAAAGCGGAGCTGCTTGGACCTGGGATGTGGTGGAGTGGTGGTGCTAGCCCTGTGAGTGCTGAGCCAGCCCTTCGACACACTGACTTCGCCGAACGAAACTCCTCTGCTCTTCATTTCTGCAGCTCCTTCCTGCTTCTTCCACAATTATCTGCTGTTTCAATATATCGCAGTAGTATTTTTGTCCTATCTGCTGGATGCTTAAAATAACAAATAGTGTCTTGATTGCAATGACAATGGGTTATTTAAAGGGGTGTGCAGAGTTGCTGATAAAGGGGGAATTCCACATACAGGTAAAAACATTTGAGATTGCTTTGTGGTTGAATAGGCAAGGGCAAAAATCTTGTTAGTAATATCAGATTATAATTTTCTTTAAAAACAGGTTAAATTTTCATGACCCACAGCATTAAAGTTCTTTTTAAGTAGACACCCTTATTAAAAAGGGCTCTCTTCACTTGTGGCTGGATCTGTTTAGCTGAGTTGGATGATACGTTATCAACATGTTGTGAGAGAACAAGCCGTTTAGTTTAAGATCTCAAAATATGAGATTTGCTTGCGTCTGGGATAAGGAAGTTATTTTGCTGTTTTAGCAGAAGAAGGTATCCATCAGAATCAGGTACCCTGTCATCAGTAGGGCCACTTCATCACTTAAGAGCTATTCTTTTATAAACCACTCAATTTTGTTTATTTAGAACTCCTGCTCCTTTGGGTAGGGACCATATCTCCTTACGGCCAGGTATAATTGAATGTGCACATATTTTCATTTTTATTTCTAGTGTATAAAACAGAAATGCCTGTCAGCTTTTGAAAACAACTGTCTTTGCAGCTATGCTATCATGGCACACCAGTTTAATTTAATACTTTATCCAGTCCTTTTAATACAGAATGCAGCTTATTGATGTGTTACTCACTGAAAAGTCATCCTGAGCACATTAACAGCACCTTAAATTCCTGTCCAGCTATGGTTTCCCAGCACAAGGAGCGGCTCTCCATGCCCTGATGATCCCCAGCCCCAAGCTGGTGATTTGTGGAGTTCTCCTTTTGGTCTTTCCATGGGGATTGTGCCTGCCTAAGCCCTCTCCCAAAACTGAGGTCCCCTAACATAGGTAACATTTACCTTCAAAATTACGCTGTCTAATTTAACTTTAGTCATATAATCTGAAGACACTCTTTATTCAGTTTTAAAAGTTATATATAGCAGTTGAAGGTGGTGATAAACTCAATTAACTAGGCGGATATAAACCTTATTTAAATTAAATTAAGTGCATTTCTACAGCAGTTAGCATCTATTTCATTAAATGTGATTAAAAACTGCTTGGGAGTTAAATTGGTATGACTTTGAATATAGATAAAGCCAAGGGAAGACAGAGCTGGCAGCTGAGCCTGAACTAGACGGGAAAGTTTGGAGTCCTTCTTTGTACCCAGAACACCAGAGCTTTGTTTGTTTTAATTAAAACTGGGATCCTGCAGAATGTAATGGATGTTGTTTAGAAAAGCTGCCCGCTTGTTTCTGGTAATTGGATTTTTCTAGCCCAGATTAATATCCTACTATGCTATTTCACTGGGTCCGAGAGGATTCCTCCAAATAATTAAAAAACGAGTGCTGAAGACTGTAAGCACCTCATTAAGATAAACTTACAACAACATCTTGGGTTCAAATAAGGAGTTCCTTTCTTTTTATTTCTAGAAAGAGGCCACAGTTTGTTTAGCCTGGCAGCGGCAAGGAACTGATTTTTGTGTATGCAAAAAAAGCTTTTTAAGCCATTACTGCTGAATCATTGGGTCTCAAGTAACACGAAATTGGAGTAGTAAGCTTTGACGGGGGCCTGCGGAAACTAATTTTGATATAGTTACAGCGACCAAATAATGAAAAATAGAATATATATGAAAGTGTAAATATTTCCAGAGAACTTCTGGGGCACAGTCTCACACCAAACAGAGACTGACAAACACACCTGCCAATACTTGATGCTAGAAATAATAGCTATTCTGTTTATTTATCAAAATGATATTATCGATATGTGGTTTATGCTTGATATAGTATGGAACAATATATCTAGTGCTGTTCATTAAAATGAAGGATTGCTTACTATATGATCAGCTGGTATTGTAACGACCGATCTAATTCACAAGTGCCGGTTTTTGTTAGTTTCTGCACTTTTTTCCAAGGAATCAATACAGGAAACTTCTGGTACAATTTAGCCCTAAGAAATATATAACCTGGGAAAGCTGGCTAGCCTATTGAGGAAGAAGCTGTTGAAAAAACTCAGTGGAAAAATATTTGTAGGTACTGGAGGAGAATGGGAGGGGTAAAAAGGTCCCTGTGAATGTTTAAAAAATATATGAAGATGACCAGAGGTGTATCAATGAACAGGGTCGGGGGCCATCTGCAGTTGCATGTGCTTGTGCTTACCATATCTGCAAGTCACTGAGGCTCTGCTTGAACAGGGTACTAAGGTACAAACCTAACTTTAAACCTGAGAGCAGAGCGACAGTGCTTGCACACGTTGAAATCTTTAGAGGCTTGCAGGGGCTTCCCTTGCTTTGTGAGAGAACTTGTGCAGCACACAGCTTTACTCGGAGCTTCCTCCCAGGGCAAAGTTCACATCAAAAGCTGTAAAATCCAGTAATGTCACGTTTAAAGAGGTAAATTCTCAGTGTCCACTTATAGAAATATATTCTTTTAAAGCAATATTAAAAAATTTCCTTATTTCTGGCTCTGACCATCAGCAGTACCTTGTATACTATATATATGTCATCTATCTGGACTTCTGTAAGGCCTTTGACACTGTCCCCCGTCACATCCTTCTCTCTGAATTGGAGAGAGACGGATTTGATGGATGGACCATTCGGTGGATGAGGAATTGGTTGGGTAGTCGCATCCAGAAGGTAGTGGTCAATGGCTCAATGTCCAGATGGAGATCGGTGACGGCTGGTGTCCCTCAGGGGTCTGTACTGGGACCAGTACTGTTTAATATCTTCATCAATGACATAGACAGTGGGATGGAGTGCACTCTCAGCAAGTTCGCAGATGACACCAAGCTGTGTGGTGCGGTTGGCGCACCTGAGGGACAGGATGCCATCCAGAGGGACCTGGACAAGTTCAAAAAGTAGGCCCATGCGAATCTCGTGAGGTTCAACAAGGCCAAGTGCAAGGTCCTGCACGTGGGTCGGGGCAATCCCAGGTATCAATACAGACTGGAGGATGAAAGGATTGAGAGCAGCCCTACGGGGAAGGACTTGGGGCTACTGGTGGATGAAAAATTGATGTGACCCAGCAACGTGCTCTGGCAGCCCAGAAAGCCAACCATGTCCTGGGCTGCATCCCAAGCAGGGTGACCAGCAGGTCGAGGGAGGGGATTCTGCCCCTCTGCTCTGCTCTGGTGAGACCCCCCTGCAGTACTGCCTTCAGCTCTGGGGTCCTCAGCACAAGAAGGACAGGGACCTGTTGGAGCGAGTCCAGAGGAGGCCACGAAGATGATCCGAGGGCTGGAGCAACCAAAAAAAAATGAGAGAGTTGGGGTTGTTCAGCCTGGAGAAGAGAAGGCTCCAGGGAGACCTTAGAGCAGCCTGCCAGTACCTAAAGGGGGCTTATAAGAAAGATGGGGGCAACTTTTTAGCAGAGTCTGTTGCCATAGGACAAGGGGTAATGATTTTAAACTAAAAGAGGGTAGATTTCAACTAGATATAAGGAAGAAATTATTCACTATGAGGGTGGTGAGGCACTGGCACAGGCTGCCCAGAGAGGTGGTAGATGCCCCGTCCCTGGAAACATAATAAACATTAGAAACACCACTTAAAAGAATATAAGGAGAGCAGTAGTGATACTTGTAAGTCAGTAAGTGCTGGCTGAAGGAGGTGTCCTGCACAGAGAAGGGGAGGGCTGTATTTCACTCTCAGTTAGGGATCTGCAGTACAGTTCTGTGGTAAGGTAGAGGTGAGATGTTTCTTTCTGTATGACTTATCTCAGGTATTTTTTTAGGGCCACATAGTTCCACGTGATATTTTCAATAACTATTATGGACATTTCACGTGCTGGGTGAACTAGGCAAGTCCCAAAAGTGTATTTGAAAACATTTTCCTCCAGGTGTCAGCTGGAAACTGGGAGGTAACGAAGGTGGTAGGTGCCAGCAGGCACAGTGATTGTATCTGAAATACCTGCACCTTTTGCCTGGTTTTCTGAGGTATTTGTTTGCAAGGTGCAAGAAGCTCGTATCATAATTTTTTCTAAATAAGAGTTGCAAATTATACGCAAAATATATAAATTTTAGCTTAATTCTGGGGATATTTTCTTGAGCGTTTTAGAGGGAAAATATTGTATGAGAACATCTGTCTGGGGCCAGCTCAGTGAGTCAGTCTAGTGTGCTGGCTGCAGGGGTGGCATGCGGTAGGGGACTGAGGAGGAGGAGGATGATAAGTGAGGCATTTTCTAGGCTGCTTCTTTCGCTGTAAGCAGTTTTAGCTGCTGGCCATCGGTGTGGTAGAGACTTCCAGAGGCATAAGCTGCATCCAGACCATTCTGTTCAGCATATTCTTTTGGATGCATCCTCCACAAATTGGTTTAATCTTTCTGAAGCCATTTATACTTTGGCAGTCACGGCATGCTGTGGGAATTAATTCTGCATTTAACATGTAGGATGTCCCTGTTTCCTGACATCGATGTAATTCCCACTGGCCTTGTGCTCATCTGCAGAGATCCTGGGGCACCACTGCCCAGGATTTCTCCACTTTCCTCCCAGCAGTGTTCAGGTTAAAGCGCTTTCTACTCCACATACCGTGTGTTCGTTTTCTGCATGCCAGACTGCCGCACGCTGACAAATACTTTCCAGCAGCGATGGGTTTTGTCTTGGGAAATTCCAGGCAAACATGATCCCTCAGCCTCTCGCAGGTAACAGCTGCTGCTTTTGCTCAAAGGGAATTCCCACTGACTTTGATCTGCAGGAGAGGACATCACCCCTGGTTTGCTTCACTGCAGTGAGGTAACAGACATTAACTAAAGTGTTTGTCAAGGACATGGGATAGCAGTTACTTCACAAGCAGCGGCCCAGACTTTTCCACCGCTTCCCTTAGTCATGCACGCTTTGCGCTTAACGGAGTTCGTCTTTATCCACCCCAGTGAAAGCACAACCAGAGTCTGAGCCAAAGGGCAGCAAGTAAGAACAGGACAAATACCAGTTATGTCTCTGGTATGACCTATGGAAATCTGCAGGCATGTTGGATTTTGGCCTTTTTACCTTCTAAATTTGCTGTCTTCAGTGCATGGAAAAGCACTGAAGCTTTTAGGAGGTCTGCTTTTCATTGCATAATGAAGAAATACTATTCGTTAAAACAAAACAATTATTAGCTGTGCTTGCTTTGGGCATGATGCACTGGCCAGCCTCCTGGGCTTATTTTGTGCTAGGCACTGTAGAAACTTATAGTAATACTGCTTGTCCAAAGGAGCTTAATAAACACATCCTGAAAAGTGGATGAAACAAGAGCTGGATGGGCAGGAAAAGGAAAAGGAGGGTAGCAAGTACGGCATGAGGCACATAATTCCTAGTCAGTCTTGTGACACAGCCTTTCACAGTCTCAGTGGTCAAAGCTGCATTGGCCATTTACACTAATTCTTCCAGACTTTTAGCATCAAAGTTTTGGTATTTTGTGTCATTCTGGCCTGAGTAAGGCACAAAGATCCTTTAAAGCCATTGCATTCCCCACGTTTGGGGTGTGTGTCTAGCAGGCAGTCACTAAGGCAATGCAGCATCCTGCCTTCTAAGCATCAAAGAAAGATGTGCAAACACCTGATGGTATTACTTAACCTGGAGAAAGCCCACCTCTAACACTAGGCCTATTCAGAAAGCCCTAAAATGTTCCAGGCATGTTCAGAAGAAGACAGGCAGCTAGTGCAGAAATGGTTTTTTTTTGAGCGTGTACCCTAATTCATAATTATTCGCCAGAGGGGCTGCCCTGTAGCAATACTTCTGCAGAGCCCCGCTCTCAGGTGAGAAGAGTTGCTGAGTGCAACATTTTGAACCACTCCAATGCTGCACTGTTTATTCTCATTATATGGACAGACCCTGACGTCATGCTGTTGTCCTTGGCCTCGCAGAGCTTCAGAGGAGGCTTTGTCTCATGTTCAATGGCCAAGGCCACTGTCCAGGGCCAGACGTGTCTGGTTGTGAGCCCCATCTCCACCCCAAGCTTGCTGTGGGACTACAGCCGGTCACTCTGGTTTTCTGAGTCTCCTTCCCTCTCTGCTGAGATGGAGCCAGCAGTATTTCTGTACCTCACAGCGGGGGCACCCTTCATCCCTCTGGGCATGTTGTCTTTGTCATCTGATAAATTCTGTCAGGACAAAAGCTGGGGATTTTTATACATTTTCCTTCTCTGGTTGCCTGGAGCAGCAGGAGCAGATCCAGCCATGCTGCTGGTGATCTGCCAGCCCTGGAGCTGCAGATGGCTCAAGAGCAGCACACACAGAAGCCGACAGCATGCGTGTTGGGCACTCATCCCACCTACACACTCTGCATCTGGTGAGTGCCAAGTGTATACTGGGTAAGATGCCCTGGGCGAGCCCTACACATTGCGGTACAAGTTTCTGAACTGCAGAAGCCCACTGCAGGTGCTGATCAGTTTTTCTATGCTCTTAGGGTCAGTGTGATTCCTGGGATGGAGATCTCCCCTTTGATGGGCTACTGCAGTTGCACCGGGGTTCTGCTGAAAGCTGGTCCTCACCTGCCGCCTGCTGAGCAGGGAGGAAAAGCAGAGCAGAAAGTCCTGCCTGTATTCAGGGCTTCCTCATGCAGGGACCTAAAGCCATCACTGAGCACCAAAATTCAAGTCAGTAGCCAGGGGCAGATGCTAAACACAGTGTCACTGGGTTTGTGAATGAAAATCCTCCCACCTTCTCAGGGGCACAAACAGGAATGGGGATGCTGACTTTAGAACTGTGGCCTGAATTGCTGGTCTGGGAATGCAGCCACAAATTCCACAGAGTGAGAAAAATACGATGTAGTAGCAGGTAACACCTTGTATTAATCCTTTACATGAGGTCATAGAATAAAGTGCTAGTGTGTTGTCTAATTGTAGAAAGAGGAGTTCATCAGGAGAATTTTGAAATCATAAAGATGCCACTGCAGCATCAGCTGCAGGAAAAGAAGTTCCCTCTTCTTAAATAAATGCAATACCTCCAATATAAATCAAATTCAGCTCAAGCACAGCACACCTGTACCTTAGAAGGCTGGATTTTGTTTGGCATCATGATGTTACGACAAACTTGTCATAGCAAGTCCTCTTAGTCATGCTCTTTTCAACTGACTGTCGTGCAGTTCACGAAATATGCCACAGATCCTCATATTTAAAATAAAGATAATAGTTATCCACCTAGATCAAAACCTCTTCTAAGCAGGGCTACTTTGCCATCTATGTGTACAAAGCCTAATAAAATAGGATCTCATAATAATTTATGATGTCTGGAGGGTAGTGTGAAGTGAAAAGAAGACTGCTCTGACTTCATTTAAACAGTGATGGAGAAAAAAGTAAGGAGAACAGGAAAAAAAAAACCAACACACCAAACTGTGCTTCTGTGTGCATCTAACAAACCTCTAATGCCATCTGCTGAGGAAACCCTGAAAATGAGAATGAAGTCTCCAGCAGACTACTAATTGCATTATTCGTGTCATTGACTTCTTTTAAAATTTATATTATATAAAAACACTGAAAGGATTTTAAGAAACTTAGATGAGCAACTGTGAGTATAATAAACTGATTGTATTTTTAAATACCCAAATGATAGGAGTTTCTTTTCAACCCTATTCCAGACACTAACTCCTTGTAATCAAGAAATGGTCCTGTTATTTAATTTAGTCTTTCTTCACTCCTAAATTAGCCTAAAAAGTGATCCTAAAATACATTTGCATCTTTTAATGTGGAAAAGACAGCTTATTAGCAGCACTGTGACTCCTTAAGGACATCGCTTTAGCACTCAGCAATACAGAAAAAGACGCCGTTTTCTTATCAAACCCCATTACAGAGCAAGTGCGTACAACCCCAAACACAGCACTGGTCCTTTGTAACAGAAAACAGAAAAACAGTGAGGACTATTTTTTAATATCCTTAAAATGTTTTATGCCAGCGTGAACCTGCTGGTACCTGAACAGTTGTACTGTGGCACTAAAATGGAGGATCCAGGCTTTCTTGGCAGCGTATTACAAAATGATTACGCAGTATTCAAAAACATCTTTGCTCATCCTTCACTGGTGACAGAACTTCAGCTGCAGCGAAGGCTACTAAGTCAACCTAAAAACTGCCAAGTCCTGCAGAATGTTGGGAATGCAAATCCTAACCCAGAGGCTATTAGAAGCCAAAGGGTTTTTTCCCTCTGCATTTTGCGTACATCCATTGCATGCTGCTCACCCTGCAAATACGCACAAACACTGCTGCTCTACAGCAAAGCCAAAACCAAAGGGGAAGTGGTGTGGGTGGACAGAACCGGTTCAGGTTAGCAGGGGGCACAGCATTCAAACGAAACCAAAAAGAAATGGTTATCTAGGTAGATTCAGCTCAAAGTAAAGTATCTTTAAGGTAGGGCTTGGTTTCATTTTGAGATACAGCACAGAAATACAGTGTAAAATACAACAACATTAAGATGAACCTCTGGCTGCAGCAGTAGCAGTTTTTATGTATGGTTTCACAAAGTAACAGGATAAAGATAAATATATCAAAGTTGTTGGGTACCTTTTAAAATATGTTCAGATGAGAGAGAGAGAATGTGTAAAATGATAATACAACAATATTAAAATGAACCTCTGGCTGCAGCAGTAGCGGTTTTTAAAAGACATGTATGGTTTCACAAAGTAACGGGATAAAGATAAATATATCAAAGTTGTTGGGTACCTTTTAAAATATGTTCAGATGAGAGAGAGAGAATCAAAAAAGTATTTTTACCTAGTTACATTTACTGAAAGAAAAATAAACAAGCTGTTTGTGTCATTTATGCATTTTCTTCCTGAAAGGAAAACAGGACTTAGAACATTCAGGACCCTTCTCATTTAAATGTCTGAAACAAAACACAATGGAAGGCATCAACAGTTTGGAAAACAAAGGCTGGCAGTCCATCCACTGCAGACTTCCTGATAAATCCTAACCGCGGTGAGATTTAACGGGCCACACCGTTAGCAGCAAAGACCACCCAACCAGTAGCACAAATGAACATGGTTAAGCCTGACTTTATCACACAGACAGACCTACAACACGTTAGTGCTCTCCTTGAAAACAGCACGGTAACTTGGAGGGTACTTGTTGGCCTAATTCACGAAAAGATTAAAAGAGAAGAATCTATTGAGATTCTTAATACTTGCATAGCAGAAGAACTAATAAAATATATATTTGAGTAGTTGATGTATTTTGACACAATGCTTTCCCTTCCAGTTGGACCTTTCTGTTACACTGGTCACTGCCTCGGGAAAATGATCTTCCCTCATCTGCCTGAATGCAGGACTGTTGAGCAGACTCGGCAAAACACAGTAAATAAAAATTTGCTCATCTGATGCTCACCAGGCTGGATTTTGACTGGAACGCAAGATAAGTTGAAATGCTTTCCACTTCATGCTTTCCATCTTCGTTTTGAGGGAAACTGAGCCATAACTATTGTAAGTGACTTCCTAGAATCACTGAGAAGTACAAACAAATTTCTTAAATCCTGGATCCAAAGCATGGCTTTTAGGTGACCACAGTCATATATAGTCAGATACATCTCTGTTCCCTACTGACCCTGTTTGCATTTTTGCAATATTGATAGTGTAGCAAAATAAGTATTTCCAGGGCAAATACAATAGACAACTTTAAAAAAAAGTGCATTAATACATTAAACACTTTAAATAAAATGTATATTTAAAATGTAGTTGAAACTACGCAAAATAAATATTTCCAGGGCAAATACAATAGACAACAAAAAAAAGTGCATTAATACATTAAACACTTTAAATAAAATGTATATTTAAAATGTAGTTGAAACTACATACATAGTTTCTTCCATGTTGCCTAGTAATGTTATTTCCAAAATATAAAGAAGTTGGATTTTCTCAGTGTGACAAAGTTGGTTTTGAATATAGTTGACAGAAAAGTGATGAACAGACTGAGCAGACACTGGGAAACTGCTGAAATGATGAGTAGTGTTTTGTTTTCCTCACAACATTCACTTCTTAAGTCAATGACTCATCAACATTTATTTTGATCCTTAGACAAAAGTATCTCAGATTTGGTATTTTAAATTTGCCTTGTAAACCTTGATATCTATAGGTGACTAACAGAGGGTTTTGTTTGGAGGCTTTTTTCTCTGCAACATTTTCTTTTTTTTTTTTTTTTTCTCTTTTTTACAAATTGACAAATTTGCCTAGTCTGTGTGATATGAATGGAGGAAAGACCATTTAAAACAAGCACAGTCCGAACACAGGCTTGCGGCACAGAGCTGCCAAGGAGCTGGTACTAAATGTGTGTACTTAACGTAATCTTGCTACAACAGCTGGCTGTCTGCCTGCCATGACTTTTTATTGTGGTGCTCTGCAAACTTCATCCCAAATGCCAGATACTGTTGTGATGCAGAAAGATATGGAAATGCAATCCATGAAATAGATGATGGAGATCAATTAGCTGAGGGAGAAGTGGAAGGCAGAAGTCACTTGCAGGTGATCTTATAAAAATGAGCATACAAATCTTACTTAACCTCGTCAAGTTCCACTGATGTAAACGGCAACATTTTCCTGTTAAATTAGATCCTATGCAAAGTTATGATCTGGTCTTTGGTTAGGTGTTGACTTGAGAAACATGGCTTGCACTTGTCAAGGACTGAAATTTCATCTATTAGCACCATAATTTAATTTCCTATTTTTTAAAATGCCTCTTTTTTTCTGGCATTTGAGAACTGTTCATGCAACTTTGTTTTTAGTAGAGGGAATAAAAGGTCAAAATATGCTATATGGAGCAGGCAACGTGATTCTCTGTGTCTAGGTCCCTTGCAACAGAGGCAGAAAGCTGCAGTTTTTGCTTTAGACACAGCTGACATCATCTCTGCATTGTTATGTCTCTTGTATGTGCACAGCGTGATCTAGAAAGCGAGTTATAATGGAGACAATCCCACTGCAAGGCTGATAGTAAAAGCTGTGCACAAAAGAACAGTATACCGCTATGTACAGCAGAGATACATTGCATTTCTATTTGCTGTACTTCTTAACGTGTTCAAATGATTTCCAGATGATGAGTTTTGTTACTATAGAATTAAGGTAGGATTTTTAATTTTGTTTAAAGGCCTCAAGATAACCTGGGAGTAAAAATCCCAACATTTTAGAGCTGAAGTTAAAAAAAGAATCACTACATATGTGAGCAGGAGAAATTGCTGTGATGGATGGAACGACTTCCGTTTAGTTCAAAGCCCTGTTCTGGTGTTGCCCAGTTACAGAAGCTTCAGAGGAGACGACCAGTAGAATTGGTTCAGGTTAGCTGGGGCACGGGAAGTTGTCCCTTCTCTGTATTTCAGGAAATACGAAAACCTTTAGCTGTTACCCCATCCAAACATCTCATCTCTTTGCATTAACTTAGTATTCTAATGAAAGGTACTTACCTCCTGTATAGAACTTTTGGGTCACCTTCTAAGAACTCTAACTTTGCGCTGAAGTTTTTCAAGCGCCTAAGAAAGCATCCTCATTTCTGAGGCTGTCACTGTCCAGCTTAATGCCTTACACATACAAAGTTTTCTTAACAGAGATGCTGTGCAGATCTGTGATACTTCAGACAGCCCAGCACCCGCGACAGAGGCTGAGTCCCCCTTTACTCAGTGTAACTCCCTACCCTCATGCAGAGCACCTTTAAGTACCTTTCCACCTCTCTCCATCTATCTCCACAGGTCCAGAAGACGGACAGTTTGTTCTATAACCCAATGGAAAACTAGCAGGGGACACCTTGCTTTTCCGCAGCCAAGGTGAGCAACCTCCCACTCTCCCAAGTCAGACAGAGGTGAGCGTAGCAATAGGACAGATACGGCTTTGTGCACCCCAAACCTGCTGAAATGGGTCCGCTGAAGTTGAGATTACTGGTTTTATTTCTCTTACCTGCTTTGCACTCCATCCTTACGCTGCTGCAGCAGCCAGTGCCATGATTTCAGGACACGTAGGCACATCTGAGCATTCAGCTTGGCTGGATGCCAAGGAATTCAATATACACAAGCTTCATAAATACACAATTATGTTTCAGCCCCTGTTTGAAACTGTGGAAACTACGCCCAGTCACCACATCTAAACGGGAGGTCACAGATTTTGAAGCCTAATTCTGTACTGTTTTAAAAAAAAACCAAACAGAACTCTTGCCCTTTGTTGTAATCCTGGTCACATAGTTATCCACAGTTATAGAGAGTGTTAAAAGAAATGTTTTATAAACAAAATACTTTTATTAGACTAGTACATGGGTTATTTTAAATCAAGAATTAAAATACAGTTGGTATTAAATTATTGTTTTGGTTCATTTCACTAAAGTCACAGTTACTGTAGATTAACCTCAGGAGGTCACATTTATCTGAAAAAAAAAGTTTTTAAAAACATAGATGGAATTTCTTTTTCCTCTTTGTATTTAGTGTGTTTTGGCAATATAATTTAAACCAGTCAATTTAGCTAACAGAGTGTAACACTAAGCAAAACCAGAATTTGACTGGAACTGAATATAGACTGTTTTATTGATCTATTCCTGCTTCTGATGTGAAAATTATTCCATTGCTACATTTATGTTTCCATTTCGTTAAATATAATTATTTTTCATTAGGCTTTCTGTAAGAGCTCCATCCAAGAAAAACATCTTGAGTATTTAGAGATACTCCAGATACCTAATCCAGCTTACTGGGTAACTGCTTCTGAGAAGACCCCTAGACAGAGAAACCCCTTCTCTTGCTTCTTGTTTTACGGAAGCACCGTAACACCATTGCCCTATCTGGACACTGGTAGCCACATCCAGCCTGGTACAGGACTCAACAATGGAAAAAATACACTTGGCTGTGGCCTCTACAGACCACACACGCTATCGCCTGCGTGTGCAGTTACAGTGGGTTTTCATAGACTCATAGATGTAAGAAAACGGCTGGCCACAGGCAAAACAAAGAGCAGTCTCTTCTAAAACAAGAGACCCTTTATACAATAAGCAGGCTCAGCATCCCACTTCAGAGTGAGGAATTGGCAAAAGGATACGAGCCTCAACTTATATTAAAAAATGGTAACCTGGCGTGTATATATCCTCCAAGCCCACAGACAGAATTGTGAATTATTACCATTTGTTACTCTAAATCTCAGCCGTATCAGAAACTTAATTCTGACCCAAGTTCCATTACCCTCATGCTATGCAAACAACACAGAGTTACACTGCGGCTCCTTTGGGATGTTGTTGTAAGCAAAGTTGTTGCTTTTGTATCAGACAGTATGGTTAAAACCGATTACTTCAAATACACTAGCTTTTCAGGGATCCATCCGACCTCGTGGATGCTTTTCTATTTTTACGCAATATTCCTCACAGGCTCAATGATCTTTATATTATTTCTCTCTCAGTCCTTGGTTATAAGGAATGTTATTAGCTACACTTCGCTCACCAGCTAAAGCACCAGCTGTTTCCATGTTCTTCCAAATACACAATAAAATTTTAACTGAGGCCTCTTACTTCAGTAACAAAGGTGAGTCAAGGCAGTCTCACTGCCTCATGTCACCTGTGGCAACTTACTACACCACTGCAATTGGATCGTTTTTAGCATATGCCCACTTCCTCAGAGGTACAGGTGGGACCTGCCTCTGTTCTCTTTGTTGATCTTCGTATCTCAAAGGTCTTGGCTAGAAAACATGAAGAACATGGACTGGTTTACATTTTTTAAGGGACAACTGGATGAAAGGTGTTCAAACTTTAACAAATATTTCCTTTTTTTTTCCCCCCTCAATGTATGAGCAACATATTTTGATGCAACCTAAACTCTTTGCCAAATAATTGAACCCAGATCAGTAACAGCCTCCTCTAAACTAAACCTGTCGTCCTACGCAGGACTTAACTACATTAACTTAAACCCATGTCAAGTTAAACAAAGGAACTTTTCCTCTATACAAGATGCCTTCTACACACCCATTTCCTGGCAGGTTTCTGTACTTTCTGCTCATCTTTTATTGCTGCCCACGTGCCAGACACTCTTCTGCGAGCACCTCGATATCCCTGTTCTCAAAATATTTGTCACGGATTTATTCTAAAAGATAAAATTTGATTGCTCATATATGGTCAGATATTCAGCCCAACATATATATAGCAAATAGGTTTTGAAAAATACAGGTTTTCCAACAAGTGCTTACATTTTGATTTAATATGTGAATACTTTCCCATTATATAGTAAGAATATGAAGTACAGAAAATTAAATTATTAAGATAATAATCTGGGAAAGAGACATCTTAGTCTTTTAGAGAGTCACTCCTGCATCCAGTGGAAATAGCACATACACATTATAAAGTTGTACACAGTACTGTAACACATATGACATAGTTTTCCAGTTTCCTGGAAGACAGTCATGAAAGCCATTTACAAACAACTAGCTCATCTTTTCCCCAGAGTAAGTCACACGAAATACATGTAGAAACTGGAGCAAGGAGGGATTGTATAGCACTGCCATTAAAACAGTCAAAAAAAGCACTGATCCTGCAGTTGAATCTGAGCAGTCATACACCTGAGCAAGACCAAGAACAGTTTCTCCAAAAAGTCTGATCAAAATTCACTAATAAAACCAGACAGAACAGTAATACTCGCTTTTAAAGAGTCTGACAATACAGTAAGACCATTGAAAATACCCATTTTATCAATTACATTCCAACAAAAATCATAATCTGAATTACAAGATTACTGTATATCCGCATAGCACTAAGATAATATAAAGTAAAAACTTATCCATCAAGTCCCTCTGATAAATGGTCCCCTATACAAATGCAAATGTTTAATGTACATTTAAGTACTTTTGGCAAGAGGTACAGATTCCATAAAAGCCACTGCAAAGTCTGAAAAAAAATCTAAAACTTGAAAACTTGAAAAGAGATCAAAGGTAGAGCATTTTCTAATGGGCTGATGCATCATAAATTCTGTCAGTAAATTCTGGATTTAGAAATAGCAAAATTCACTCCAGTTCCTGAGATAAACTGCAGATCAATTGTGAAGATTTACCAGCTTGTACCACACTTTCTCACCTTCTTTTCACACTCCAAACAAGGTCTGAACTGAAGCTTCTCCTGGACTTACAAGTCATCAAAGCATGCCAAAGATCAAAACATTCAAATTTTCTTTTCCACTATAAAAACAAGAGACTGGCAACTTAGGTCAGAGACAGATAGACTTCAGCCACACTCGGTCAAAATACTTTCCGGTGAGAGACACTTGTCTTAAATTAACTGCACTTGCATCTTTTAAATTAATCTAATTCTTTGTTTCTATCCTGTTTTCACTGACAACCGTGCTCTTATTCATCTATCTGCTGTTTAAGAAAGCATGCCGTACATAAGTTCAAAATTCTAGGGTCAATTTTTTTAAAAGAGCGTGAGTCACGTAACAGCTTAGCACGTCTCTGATCGTACGCTCGAACCATCAATGTGCTTCATTACTACTAGCCGTATGATCAGTTCCTAACTTAGCATTAATTTTGTGCTCCATCTTCTGTAAAAGTGCTGGAAGATCCAGAACAGAAGAAATAATATAATGAGGTACTGGGGAGGTATCTACCGGGGTAGTCATTCCTCTGTTTAACCAGACAGTCGCTTTCAAGCCAGCATTCAGGCCTCCTTGAATATCTGTATCTAGAGAGTCACCGACCATAACACACTCGGCGGGCAGCACCCCCAGGAGATCACAACAGTAATGAAATATGGACGGCGCCGGTTTCTCTTCTTTCTGCTCTCCTCCCACAACGATGGCATCGAAGTAGGGCTGACAGGCGCACGCTTCGATCTTCTCCCTCTGCGTCTGTTTGTCGCCGTTAGTCAAGAGCAGCAGGCGGACCCTTTTCCGCAGCTCCGTGAGCATGTCCCGCGTGTCCTCGGCCAGGGTAAGGTGCTGGAGCCGGGTCGTTTTCCACAGAAAATAACACTCGGCAGCCAGGTTTCAAAAACCGCCGATCGTCTCTTGGATCGCCTCCTCCCAGTGCGAAATCCGCAGGTCGGTGATGCACATCTTGGCGGGGTCGTGACACTCCTTGAGAAGCTTGGCCTGCACCTTGTCGCAAATGAGGCGGGCTTCTCCCTCACCGCAGTGGTGCTTTGACCGCAGGGCGTTCATCACCTTGA
>NW_009617975.1:0-27285 GCF_000690535.1 Cariama cristata
GGATTTTAGTAAGGCTTTTGATGCTGTCCTTCACAGCATCCTTCTGGACCAGTTGCTCAACTGTGGGATGAGCACATCTCTGGTGCGCTGGATGAAGAACTGGTTTCTGAAGGGCAGAGCCCAAAGTGTTGTAGTGGATGAGACTACATCTGGCTGGTGACTGGTCACCAGAGGTGTTCCTCAGGGTTCAATTCTAGGGTTGGTTCTGTTTGATATATTTATCAATGATCTGGATGCAGGAGTTGAGTGCAATATTAGCAAGTTTACTGACAATACCAAACAGGGAGGTTGACTGTCTTGAGGGATGAGAGGCTTTGCAGAGGGATCTAGGTAGATTAAAGCATTGGGCTATTAATAATGGGATGAAATTTAACAAGACCAAATACTGGATTCTGCATCTACGATGGAGTAATGCTGGGCACAAGTATAAACTGGGAGAGGAGTGGCTGGGGAGGAGCCCCGCCCGCACGGCCGCGGGGGGGCTGGGACGCCCTGCAGAAAGGGCCCTGGGGGTGCTGGTCAGCAGCAGCTCAGCAGGAGCCAGCAGTGAGCCCTGGCAGCCCAGAGGGCAAACCCCACCTTGGGATGCATCAAACCCAGCATCACCAGCCAGGCAAAAGAGGGGATTATCCCGCTGTATTCGGTGTTGGTGCAACCTCATCTTGAGTATCGTGTGCAGTTCTGGGCCTTTTCTCTTCTCTTCTCTTCTCTTCTCTTCTCTTCTCTTCTCTTCTCTTCTCTTCTCTTCTCTTCTCTTTTCTTCTCTTCTCTTTTCTTTTCTTTTCTTTTCTTTTCTTTTCTTTTCTTTTCTTTTCTTTTCTTTTCTTTTCTTTTCTTTTCTGGGTTAAAAATTATCCAGAAGCCAAAAGATTCTTAAGAATGTGTTTGCAGTTCAAAGTTGCTTGACACACTTGTGCAAAAAAAATGCAGATCATTTTTTTGCAAACAGTTTGCTGCAAATGCTCATTTAGGGAATTCATTATTCTCAAATCGTGTTTTGATGTTTGTAATCATTCACCTATTACGCACTCAGATGCCACAATGATAATTAGGAAGATATTGCTGTTTCTTTTCCCCAACTGTATGACCTGACATGAATAGACAGAAGGAGTGCCTCAACAAATCACTGGGGCTCATCATTCTCCTAGGGAACACGTGGAGAAAGGGAAAAAGATGAAGATACCCTGAGTAAAGTAGAACTGCAGGTTTTCTTATTTGTCTGCATTCTCAAATGAAAAAAATACCTAAAAGCTGCAAAAAATGTACATTATTTTCAACTATGCAGTATGTCTTTCCAATCACAGTCTAATTATAACCATGGAAAGTATCAGGCAGGGTTTGGCTCTATAAATATAGACTTCCAAAGGATACCGGCACCTCTAACATTTTATTTAATTTGATTTGATCACCTGGCTAGAAAACAAAAATGCATGGCTGGCATTCTTTATTTTCTCTTTGAAAACATTAATAACCTTTTGCAGGTAAGAAAACTTTGCAAAGAGAGAACTTGATTATTGATATCAGAATAGTTGTACTAGAGTTATTATAACTTGTACTGGCAAATCTTTACAAATCAGGCTACATCTTTGCAGAATCCTAACAGGCAAATAATTATTCCTTTGCATATGATACATAAGATGAAGAGGATATAGTGATAACATATGCTTATGGTGCTTTTGGCATTTTAGTCTAAGAGAGGGAAGAAGTTGATTGCTTTTTTAAATAAATTAATTGTTTTTCTTAATTAAAGAAAATGTTGATGTTTCTACTTTCTGTTACACAAAACCACATTCAGACTCTAAAGAAGAACCAAAGAAGATAGCACCCCTAACCACAAAACAGCCACTTACATTTTTACAGAGTCTAAAAAACTGCTTTTAACATTTGTAGTTTACTTCGGTTTTCTATTTTATTTTAGAAAATGCATGTATGCATTGACTATTGTTTATGCTGGTGTTCTACAGCATTAGGTAGGAGCTGCAAGTTGTAAATGTCCTTCATACCGTGTATTGTAGAGCAGGGAGCCACACACTTGAGACATAGACAGCCAACAAGATTTTATTCTCAAAGAATAAGGGCCTTTGTACAAGAAACCCATGTGGTGCAATTATGATCTTTATTTCAGGAAAGGAACTTTGTAAGATATTCCTAGTTTACTGAGGTCTGATTTTGAAAGAATGAAAGGATGTTCTGTTTGGAAGTAAAGAGGTAAGCATGGATGTATGATCAGAGACATAAACCGTGTCACAAAAGCTGTCTTTCTTCCTTTAATTCCTCAGAAAACCCTCAGCTTCATTATTACTGAAAATGCTTTTTGCGTCATACACTAAAGTTTTCAAGGAAAAAACAAAGACTGGAAAATATTCTACAGAAGATGTTGGTTACTCTGATCTGGCTGATGTTTCCATGAAAGAATGAAAATTATGGCTGTATTTTTAAAATTTGAAATTAGCAGCTTCTCTTTGAAACTTCTAGTTGCAAATCTTGTATACATTTTCTACAAATATGCATGCATCTGCCTAAAACCTTTATACTTTCAGTAGTCATGTGTCTTTCTTAGGTAAGGTACAGCAACATCTTGTGTAGTGCTGCAGTCAATTATTAACACAAGTTTTTTGAGGAAAAAAGCTTCATAATAAATGTAGAAATATTCATAATAGTGTAGAAATATTTATGTAGAAATTTTTAAGCTTATTAAGTTCAGAAATATGAAATCGCTTTTAGAAGGACTGTTCAGAAAAAAAATATTCAATGACTTTTCAGTTCCTACAGTGACTGTTTGAGCTTAATCAACCTGAAAATAATATTTTTAAATGTAGCTGACTCATATAGAACAAAACTGTTTAGACATTTAAACCAGAATTCCAAATCTTATTAAACTATGAAACTAAAATAATGTAACAGGAAAGAGTCTGGTTAAAACAGCTAATAGAAAGAGGTAAAACTAACTTAAAAAATATTTCTGAGGTTTTCCATCTACATGAAAAAGGCAGCTGGAGTACACTATGTATGCATTCAACATTCTGCATATTCAGAATATTTGAGACAAACCCAGGACAGTGGTGAGCCAGAGAAAGCATAAGAGAGAAAGTATCCCTATCAAATCCAGACAAGCCTGAGGGAAGTATGTATTCCTCTTCCTATGAAATCATAACGACTGACTGTAGGAAACTCTCTTAATTACACAAGTAATGCTTTCTGATCCTCTCCTCAACTTCGTGGATTCAACAGCTCTCCATCTATTTATTTTTCTGACAAGCAACCACTGGATAATTTAGAAAGATAAAGGTGAACAGGAGAAGAATTAACTGTCCATTTCAGCGATGCTTCTGCACTGTGGTGATGGCACTGAAAAACCTTCACTGTGAGGAAAATGGAGTTGTGAATTTTGAGACGAAATTTAATGTATTTCTTTTTCTTTGACAGCTTTAATGGGCCGCAGTGATATTGAAATTTAAAATTCTTGCAGTGTTTGTTTACATAGTGTGTTCATTAAGACACAGTACAGACCAAAGGTTGGTAACAGGGATACGGTGGGATTTCATTTGGATTTTATCTTCTTACATACATCTGAATGTCAGCCTCAGGATAACTGAACTAATCTAATCTGAGTGTCTGATTTAGATATTCTCTTTTCTTTCTATTCCAGAGGAAACGTGTGTAGGTACCATTCTGTACAAATAGTCTTAGAAGAGCAAAAGCCAACACAATCATGTTGGAAGAAATCCACGGGCTGTCCTGTACAATGTTACCACACTGCTGCTCTTCTATAGACAAAAATTATGCTAAATTTTGAGTGTCTTTATTACTTTAATCTGCTTTCCTTTTGTTTGTAGCCTAGACTGCATGTGGGAATTCATATCTATGCTTTTAAAATGGGTTTTCTAAAGTATTTTGTGAACTATGCGCTGACATCTCACAGATGTAGTCCATGCACAATAGATTTGGAAAAAAACCTAAACAATGCCCAGGTTTCCAAGTGAGTTTATATAAAGCTTACCTTTACATAAAAGTGTAGTTTGTAGAGAAAAGAAAAAAAAAAAGTTAAAAACTATGCAAGGATCAGTGAGCAGTTAGCTATCCATGCTATACTAAACAGACTGTACCCAGTCATCAGTTACATTATTTTTCCGAGCTATAATTGTTTTAGCTATCTCTGTTAAAATAAAAGTTCTCCACAAAGGTACCCACAGACTGCCATATGACCGTAGCTGCCACTTCAGGGAAACACCATTTTGTATGTGTAGATTTATTTTATGTAAATAAGCAGGTTACATATTGTGTCCTCCTTTTTCTTTCTTGCCTCTCCAATACCAATATAAAGGGATGTAATTTCAATCAGATCTTTAATTATTACGGATGGGACACTGTAAAACAAACAGAAGTGAGACAAAACAAAACAAAGGCCCAAGTGATGCTATGACAAACAAAAGACAAAGGATAGGTTCATAACTTCTCAGGAAAAAAAAAAAACAACTTAGAAAATTAACAGAAGATAATGTTTCTTGGATTCTCCCATGGCAAGGACACATAGTCAACTGGATATTAAGACTACTGTAACTAGGAAGCAAAACCCAAGCAGACCGAGAGGCTGAGCAGCAGTGAGATGGTAAGAATCTCTGAGCAAGGCACAGAAATCCTGCTTGCCTTGCAGATGGAAGCCAGGACAGAGAGGTCATGAGCAAGACATCACTCTTCCCATATGTAAGCTGTATTGTTTTGCTACTCCATTTCATTCAACCTGCCAATAAAACAATGCATCTGGTTGACTGAAATGGTCCAGAGTGTTGCTTGTTACTACTGCCCATCCACCCACACCTGCTCACGTAACACCAGGAAGGAGAATCAAAGCTCAGCTCTAAGCAGAGCACAGCGCTTGCTCGCGGGAGCGCTCCAGACACAAAAGCAGGGAGGGAGGTTGAGACAGTCAACAGCAAATGCTGAGCGGGGAAGTAAACTGAATTTCCACCCCTCTTAAGAGATCCTGTTCTGAACCAGGAATTAAAGAAAAGCTTTCTCCACTAAAATCCCAATCCCAGCATCCTTTGCAAGAGTAAGTACCTGCCATTATTATCTAAAAGCAGAGAGAAAATACCATTTTTCTTTCTTTCTTTTCTGAAGTAAGCTGGAAGCTGCTTATGTGGGAGACAATTTTAATTGCCTTGTTGGCTAAGCAGATTCATGCATTCATGTCTTTCATTCATTCATGTCTTTGCTCCTAAAAAAATGTCCTAGACAAAAGGCTCTGGGATATGTCTCTCCAACACTCACCCCTATTTGCTCTTGGAAATCGGTGACTAGCAGTTAGGTCAAAATCATGGGTCAGAGGGCAAGTAGGAAGGCCTGAACTGTGGACCCCACTTGCATTTGTTTAACCAGATTCCCACCATCTCAAAACCTGGCTAGGTCTATGACAGGTTTGTCTGCTGTCAGAGTCTAAATCACATTGAATTCACACCTAGAAGTCTCTGATTCTTTTAAAACACGAGTCTGGTGAGGACTATCTCTTCCAGAACACCTGGTGAGCACCCAGGATAAGCATCACTGCATTTCATGTGATACCACATGGAAGTGAGAAGTAGTCAGGACTCATGTGTTGGGCAGGAATATCTCTGTTCACATGGAAGTCATTCAGGTAAGTAGCTACTGCTGCTCTATTATTTGCAAACGTTGAGTTAAACTGATGTCTGGCCAATGGTGTGAAAATAACTGTAGTTTTCAGTGTGCTGTCTCATATACAAAAAAATGTACATACACCAAGTGAATTTATTTGAATGCATTGGCCTCCATTTTTAGTCATTGCTATCACCATTTCATGACAGTCATTTGTCACAAATAATTTAGTAGATGCGTATATGTTCTCTCAGCCCTAACTGTAAAGGACACATTAAGATCTTTGTAATAGCCTATGTGCCACAATTTTGGGGAACAAATCCATCCCTATGCCGTATTATATTAAACGCTGTTCCATTAATAATGCTATATAATTGGTCATACCAGCTCACATAATAAGTTACTACAGTTGTTACTGCAGGAATGGAGATAGAAAGGAGCCTTACCTGACTTAAAGACATATTTTGGTTGCAGACAAAATGGATAACTCCTAACTTGGACACCAGAAGCATAGATTTGTTCTTATAAGCTGTCACATCTGGGAACAGTAAGCAAAGATGAACTGTTTCCTTAAAATACTGCCCTAATTTAGAAAATCTGAAATTGGGAAAAAGAAATTTTTAGAAAGAGGTGCTATAAGAACTCTGTATAAAATACCTCTCCAGTGAAACTTTTAAAGATTTCAAAGCACGCATTTTCCACAACAGGACAGAAAACAAAAACATGTGAAAATCTATACCCAACAAATAAAGAAATTAAATGGAGAGTTGTCAGTAAAAGTTGCATGGTGCTGATTCAGAGACTTCAACTTGCTTCTTGCAGGTGAGAGATAAGGTCCCTTAAAAGCTATTGTGAGGTAACATCTAACTCTCTAGAGCTTCTGAAGCTGAGAAACATTTCCTGACAAAAGTTCAACTGAAATATTTATGCATCCATTCAAAAATTTGACTGTGCTGTTCAGCACTTCCTAAACAAAAAATGGCCTCGTTCATGCTGAGCCTGAATCCCTGAGTGCAATAGAAAAGCACCACTTACTGCTGAGATGCAAAAAGCATGTAAGAGTCTCAGTGGTTCATCCTGATGAAGAAGACAGCATTAACAGAGAAGAACACACTACTTTATACACCACTGCCGTCTTATTCTTCAGGGAAGTCCCATAAAGAGATGAAAAAGTTGCCAAGACTAGTAGGAAAAGGGAATGTGCAATTACTACTAAGGAGATCGCAGACTATTTTCACTAAAATTTTTTAATCTCCTTCCAGTGTTTATCTTGCAGGACCATAGGGCATTAGTGAAAAACAATTAACCCTAACATTCTATAGCAGCATTGATAGACCTGGAGAAAATGGCAGATTTGAATACATTCTGGTACCTAGAAGAGGCCAGCAATCTTCTTAAAAGAATTGATGAGCCAAGATGAAGAGTATGAGAAATGGATGACAGCAAATTCCAGACTTACATCATATATGTTCATGCCGCAATGCACACCAGCTATCTTTTTACTTCAAATCCAAAGCTGGTCTTCCCCAGATTTTATCTGAAAAAGTTTAGGTATAATACACTCAGTTTTATTATACATTTCTGTTTCTGTTTAACTAAATAAAGATAAATTCAGGAAATGCACAGGAACTTTTCAAAAATGTTATGTTTCTTGTAATTCCTACAATCAAAGAACAGTATCCAGAGGGAGAGGTTAATCCTGAGATACTGGTGTATATCAGCCTGTACACCAAAACCAATACATTAAATAAAGCCAAAGGTGAATAATTTTTCTTGTCATTTTGATATTTTCAAAAGTTGCTCATAGCCGTATTTGGCAACTTTTGCTTAACCTCAGCAACAGTTAACCATAGCAAGGCTACTCTGAGAGAGGAATCTGGGTGAAAACAGTAGGATATAAACCTGTATCCAATTTGGTTTTGAGACTTCTAGTGTTTAAAGAAAACTAGTTTGTGTTACTTGTTTCTTCTTCTGGGTCTTCTGGAAAAAAATCTGGAAGAGCCTCAATAATGTTCAATTTCACTAGAAGAAGTCTGAATTATCAGCTAGGGTGCTATATCATGCTGGAATCTTCTTTGGTAAAAAAAAAATAATGGTATTCATGTAGACTCATTATTTTCTGAAAAGTACACACTGTGGCACAGAGTGAAGAAAGGGAGTATGCCCAGCTGAGAACTAGAGGCTCGTGGTATCCCTGTATTCTCACAGGTGTTATTCCTGAAATGCCTGCT
Organism: Cariama cristata; assembly: GCF_000690535.1. Classification (NCBI taxonomy): domain Eukaryota; kingdom Metazoa; phylum Chordata; class Aves; order Cariamiformes; family Cariamidae; genus Cariama; species Cariama cristata. Next base: position 7,845 of record NW_009617975.1, read on the forward strand.
TTAACAAAGGGCATTCTTTTATTCCTGTCTTCGCTTCTAGATATTCAGTATTTAGTGACAGTATAAAGAACATCATACATTACTGACTGCAGCCAGGTACGGTGCTGGAAACCTCAGCTGAGGTTTGTTCCCTGAGGACTTTGTCTGACCAGTCTCCTAGCACTAATGAATGGTGGCATATTTTTGTGATTGGGATTTGTGTCCTTTTGGGGCTGATCTAAGAACAGCAAACTCATTTTTAACAAGTGACCTAAGTTACATTTTAATTCAATCCTCCAGAAAATGAAATACCGAGGTGTTAAATTGCGATAGATTTTAGTCTATAAGGCAGGTTCTCATAGACTTGAGTAGTGATCAAAATCTAATTAGTCTGTTTAGTGAGCCTAGCATGTTCCATTGTGTTTGCTAAGTCAAGAAATAATATCGCAGAAATTATACACTCCTGTAGTAAACCTTATGAACACAGTACTACTGTAGTTTGGGTAACCATTCTCACTAGACTTTGCTTAATAGACCTTATATTTTATGTTTTCAATGAACAACTCATACAGGGTTGAGCCAAGGGCTTAATCACTCTTAATACAATAAAGCAGCACTTTAAAATATTATTAACCTCATCTGTCTAGATTTGGAACTAATAGACCATTGTGTGTGTATTGTCTTTATCCCTGCCAGTTATGTACATATTTATTAATCCACTCTTCCAGAGGAAAAATTTCTAAAGGAAAACCAACAGTAACCTTCAAGTGAGCGGGCACAGGTTAGAAGGGCACTAATTAAATGTCAGACTTGACAGATTAAAATTATGAAATTTAAAATCACCGTGGAGCTCTTTGTCATTGTCAAATTAGGAGTCAGTGTGATGAGGAGCACGGAAGTGAATGGTTTAATGGATTGAATGGGAATGTGGCTTAGCAGCAGCCTTTTCTTGAATTCAGATCAGCCTGTAGTTCAGATCAAAGGCTGCTAGTTCAATTTCACATTCAAAAAGAGTTGTAGCTTACCTGCATCAGTAATAGATGTGTGTATACGTATGTAGGTTTAAAAAAAAAAAGAAAAAAAATTGAAGGCAAATATGTTTCATGAGAAATATTTTTTGCACAGATGATTTATACATTTAGATTAGAGTAGTAACATCATTTTTTCTGTTATTTGTCTATGGCGTATTTAATGAGATTTTTAAAGTCAAAGTGTTCATGTACTGCTCATTATTTGTTTTTGAAAGCAACTTTTCTGTTTAGCAAAGTGGAAGACAGGGAATATTTAGTGCAGGATAGGTTGTGTTAGAGGAAACAAGATTAAACTCAAGTGAGTGGGCCACATCCCAAAATTACCTGTTCTGATATACCTTAGGAAGAATGTTGCTGACTTCACCAATTTACACCAATACACAGGAATGATATTGAATAAAATGGAAATTGTGATAAATAAAATGTCATGGATCAAAACATTGTTCACATGTAAGTTTGCTTCATAAGGAAATGCACTTAAATGATTGATATTGTTAAAAGTTTCATTTGCACACATACATGTATACACACAGATGTACATGCCTAAATATTTGTGTGTATAAAAAGTGTACGCAATATCTTTCAGACATCAGTTTTGTAGAAAATTTAAGGATCTGACTCCTGTAGATTAGATCTGTAAAGTATGAAATTAAAAGATTTCCCTTTCTTAAGTCATTGCTTGTATGTTCACAAAATTTTCTAAACCCCTTGCCTCCTTTCTTAAACAAATCAGAAAATTATTACATTGCCATTCTGAAAAACTTGTAATAAAGAATCTCTTCATTCAAATATAGTTTTGAATGATAGAGAAAATGCTATACAACAGCAACTACAATCAATAGGATGGGATTTTAAACAGGATTTCGTAGTTATTTAAACTAGTGGGAAGTCTTTTAAAACATTGTGAATCTTTCTATTGAATTCAAAAGATGATGGATCAAAGCTGAATTCTTTAATCAATACATTTAAATTTACATTACAAAAAACATCAATAAAAACGACAAGCCGTTAATCATATTCACAACATTTGGGGATTTTCCTGAGACAAGTGATAGTTTATGGCAGAATTATGCCAGGTAACTCTTGTCCCATGCTCCAGTTTCATCCAAGCACTGCTTAAGACATTTGACAGATCTAGTGTCTTCAGTTCAAATGCTGATTTGGGGTGAGATGTCTTTAGCATACTGTAAATCTCACAATCAAGGCATCTACATTCCACCTCAAAGTGCACGTGCATTGAGCAGGAAGGCAAGAGTGAACGTGAGTCTACAATAGCATTTCTGGGGAATACTGTTCAGTGCCTCCATGTGAGATGTCTCAAATGCAATCCCAGCAGATCTTGGATAAGTCACTAAACTGTCGCAATCACTGACACCCCAGGCAGACACAGCAGTTCTTCACCCATCATTAGGAGAAAACTTCCTTAACTCCTAAAATTTAGACAGGTTTCTAACCTTTCCTGACTGAGATTGAAGAGATGAGTGGGGTCACATCGCAACCTTTCAATAATCTTGGACTGAAGAACAATTACACAGCATCAAGAAATGATTTCTTGAGAAAAGAGAGGCATCAACTAGTGCCATCAACAAGAAAACTAATTCCCCTATGTATTTTACCTACTACAGGGACATTACTCCAAAGAAGATGTTGTGGAAAAATGTCCCTATACCTCTAATATCTCACCGAGCGTCAAAGGACTAAAATTACAGAGGAAAAAGTGCATGTACACTCTCTTCCCCATCCTGCACTTACAGAAGGCACATGAACAAAACACACTGATTTCTAACTGCAATGCAACCAGAAATTCCCATAAAAGGGGAAGAAAAATAATTTATGCTAATCTGAATCAGACAGTCTGGAGAACTGCTGTTGAATTTTGTGGACGATATGGTAGAGGCCAAAAATAGTGCTATGATTTAATAGTAAAAGGAACTGTAAACTAAATTCCCCAAAACAAAATTAAATTGAATAAAACTAATCTAGAATCTCTGTGAAGGATCTAGTAGATTTCCTTGTATGACTTCTACCATTGACCCTTAAACTATACACTCTTTAAAAAGTCATTTGCAAACAAAAGGGTTGGGTGAGGAAGAAGCCACTAAGCAGAGGCATCTGAGAGGAACACTTTCAAAGCAAGAGATAGAAAACTGCTATAAAACCATATTCAAGTGGTTTATCTCATGAACAAGAAACTCCATGGGGGTAAGTATTGCAGTCTCTTTAAACATCTGAGTTAACCCATGTGAACAGTTTTTGCTAGACATATCAAAGGATATCGAATTTGTTCTGCAAAACGTTAGTCAGCATGGTCACTTTTTGGCATGGGAATGAGTATGACATGAGTGAAAGAACAAAGAAGAAAGCATAAAACTGAGAAATCACTTAGTTCTGTCATGTATTCTACTAATTGCTCTCAGTAAACTACAAATACTTATATTTCTGAATAAGTAAATAATAATTGTTAGTAATGGCCATTAATTACCCAGTAGCCACTGAATATCTGTGCTTTAAACTTCAATAAGAATTTCTTGTCTTGTAAGAAATGGTTTCAGGTTTTGCAAAGAAAGCAGATACTTCCACATTTAAATACATTTATATCCACATGAAGTTAATAAAAAATACCAGTCATTCTAAAGAGGTTATGATGCCAAATAAATGACATTTATTAAAGGCCTTTTCCTCATTTTTCTCTTTTATGAACACTTCCTAAATTATTTAAAAAATGCCAGAAATTCCTCTTGAGTTCAAAACTTTCATTTGCCAGAGTTATGCATTATTTATCCATCCCGAAATATCACAGTGACATACATTTCCAGTACATTATCTTATCAAAGGGTGTAAGTCACTTAGAAGACAAAACCTTTCGTGCTGCTATGTGTTGGCCTTGTGTTAAAGGGGGTTGATGAATCCCTCCTTGAGAAAACCCGTTTGGTAAAGCCACGTGAGAACAGCCCCACACTAGCAGACCTCTTTAAGGATTTCCTCCTTACTCCCCAGGTTCCCACATTGGAATTCCTTTTCTTTGTTACCAGTCTTTGAGTTTGGGGGTGAAAGGACGAATGCTGCCCTTTGTTGTTGGGTTTGCTTGGTCACTTGAGAGTTGCATGGAGCTATCTCTCCGTACGCATTTCATCTGTAATACTACCCGACATGACACAGTTGGGCTAAGGAAGCAGCACAGACCTGTGAAATGACTCCAAATGACTGACCACCAGGTTACTAACCCAATCAAAGTCTTTTAGGTGGTTAGATGGAGAAAAGGGCTACAAAAGACGCATCCAATGTGCAAAAATAAATCAAATAAAAGTGGGGTTTTTTAAAGAAAATGGGTTGCAAAAATATATGTCCATCACCTGTGACTACCACGCAACTTTCTTGTGGTGGATGGTGAAGGGTGATGCAGAGAGATATAATTTGGTGTAAAACACAGCTAATCAAGTCTGGGTTCCCTCAGATATATGGCACAGCTGATCTATTAGTTGACTATAAAGGTCAAAGGCTGACTGAAGCTTTTCCTGCAGATGGGATATTCACCATATTTATCCTGGCGTCTAACAAGGACTGAGTTTTTGCCTCAGTGGACTCTCTCAGAAGGTTTCTCTTCTGTACACAGCTATTTTATTCGAACTTATAGGAAATTAATATCTCTGAGATCTTTTCCCTCCTGCCAACTATCACTGAAATTGACTGGGGTTTCCAAAATTATTAAGGAGACACACATAGAAAGAGAGAGGGGCACAAACACGGTAATTGCATAAGCTAATGCATGAAGGAAATCGAACATCATAATCGTGACCCAGAATGGAGGTTTCCTATCCCAGTGGATAAGAGGATAACATTCAAAGAATACGTTTGTCATGCAAAATTATCCTGTTCTGACATGCTCATATGCAATGCAGAACCAGTTGAGTTCCATGGCTCCACCAGTCATATCAATATAACACAGGAGGGCATTTAGTCCTTTTGTTAAGCAGCAAGTGCGTCCTGCTAGGTACCTTTGGCAGCTGTCACTGGATTCAGCTTACATAGAGAGTAACAAACAATCTGGTTTAGAGAATTATTGGCAGGACATAGTGACTTTTGCCTTTAGGTGACCTGAGCAAAGGAGGTCTAGAATTTACTTTCTTGTTGGCTCACAAAAGGGCAGAAAATCTACAGGTTGAGCACTTGAGCAACAGGTTGCACTTGAGCAACAGGAAGTTCATGAGATTTTCAAGTGCAATTCTCAGTCTGGATATTACACAGGTAGCAATAGGGTTGTGCTGGTATGGACGCTGCTAGGTCTGCTGACGTTCAAACTGTGAAAACAAGCGAGCGAGTGGGAGCTGTACAGCTAATTTACCTTGTCCTGCAACGGAGCAGTGAGGACTCACAGACAGGTACTTGCTTTCTCTTCCCGAGAGCTGTCAGGTAGATCAGAAGGTGACTTGTACCTGATGCAGTGTCTCTTAAGCATGTGAAGCTTTTGGTAAGAAAATTGTAGGATCACGTAAGTGGTACTCTCACAGGTAGTAACAGTTCCATGGAAGTCAGTGGTACTAATTGCATGAAAGAGAGCTCACTAATTTAATTCAGAAGTGTCAAAAGTCCTGTTCAGGACTGAGGTGTGCTGGTGGCCACTCATTTCTGCCCATCCAGAAGATGGTTAGCACTTCCAGCAAGCTACCTACTCTCCCTCATTCACTGTGGGCAAGGTCAGACTGACTAGCTTAAATGGTACAACTGACTGTTCAAGTGAACCCAACCTGCAGCAAAATGGGAAGGTTAACATGAATTCCTCCTTGGCAGAATTCAGGAGCTGTTCTACAGAAAAGCAGTTACAAAAGTGTCGTGGTTTAACTATACAAATAGTAACATCCAGCTTTGCTGGACCCAAAAGAGGATTCTTGCCCAAGTAAAAACATAAGGCCAGAAGGAAACACCTGGGTCACTGAGAGTGTCCCCTGAGATCTCGTGCAGTGCATTGTATAATCTTTTGCGTATATGGATTGAGCTCCCCCCTACTCCCAACAGAAGGCTCTTCCTGAAATTGAATGTTTCATGATAATGTGTGTAAGTGCTGAACAATCAGATACTAAAAATGTTCATTTAAGAGTCTGTATTAAATGATGATGATGAAGAGGTCAAATAAGATTTGTTATGATGATTTTTAAACTGCCATTCACATGGTTTCTAATAGAGGACAGAAGTGATTGAATCAAAAATCATCTATAAACTTAAAACAATTACTCTCAATGTGATACAAAAATTTAGCAGCAGTTTGCTGTAAGCCCTGAAAGGTCAAAGAGGTGGAGATAAGGCCACAAAAAACAATCTGTAAATTTGTAATAATATATCCTTAAGGAGCCATGTATCACTACAGAAAAAGAGACATTGCTCACTGAAATGGGCAAATTAATCAGACAACTTTAATTCTAGTACTGTAGCTGCCAATGCAGTTTAATCTGTATAGCCATACTTCTGATTATGGGGCACAGTATTTTTCCCTTTTTTAGAGGCCAGTTCGCTAGTACTGATTTCAATGAAGACTACATATTAAACCATAAACAAGGTGGATCAGGTCCCCATCAAGGGTCAGTGAGGTCTGATAAAATTTCTTACGCCAGCAAGGGAAGTGGAGCTAGCTTAATTGTCTTACAGAGCTTAAAAACACAAGATAGCATTTTCCAAGCAGTGCCAAATAACCTTGGAACCTAAAACCTGATGAAGGTCAACTGGAATTCACGTGTCTGTCTTTTTTTTTTGGCAGAAGGGAAATAAAAAGTGCAGGAATTAATACCTTACCGATATATACATCAGAAATTTAAATATTTTTTAAAATACCATTCCATTGTGAATGAGATTCAATACTTTGAATATCAGAAAAAAATACAAAAAAATTATGTCAGAATGACTCAATAATACAAGATGTGTTTCTGCAGTCCATCCTCTGAGTCTCATGTCATACACCAAACATGAGAACCATTGTTTCTATCTATCATTCTCATAAATTAAGAATTAATAGTTCATCTGCAAAATGAATTGCAACTTCAGTCCGGACCCCAAGGTCCAAACGTGCAAAAAAAAAGAATTAGCTGGACTTACTAGTAGACTTACTACAGCCTGATGAATCATGTTAGCTGAGTGATGATTGTAAGAAATTATACATTACTTTTATCCATCTACACATCTGTTCTGTATATAAATAAAGCATGTAGTCTCTTTAAATAGATCTTTGTAGTCTATTACTTTCCAGAGGCTCTAAAAAAAATCAATAAAGAAAGATAAGTAGGAAAATAACATTATCTTTACTTATATGCTCCCCTAACAAAATTATAAAACACTGTAAACATCCACAAAGCAGTGTGAAAGGGTTTGTTCTAACTTCTTTGAAAGTAATGGGATGTTTGGCCAGTATTTTCAGTGAGAGAAAGCAAGAACATTTTCTTATAGTGAGTCTGATCCCTGTAATTAATTGCTGGGGTGTTTTATCCCTGCCTTGATCTAACTGTACTATTTCAAGCAGATAGAAATTTTGTGGCTTCATTAATAAAATATAGAAACACAGATGATACAGGATTCATCTCATCTTCGATCTATCAGTTTAGATATCTAAAATTTAGATGAATACTACAAACTAGTCATCCAGGTTCCAGCTATAATGAGTGGAAAAAGCAGCTCTTCCAGAGATGGTACTCGCCACCTGTTTCAGAAAGGATAGGTTGTTCCTGCCTCCAGGTCCCTCCTTCAGGTCTCATGTCCTAATGCAGCCATGCACGTGGGGAAGGAGAGTGTCAGCTCCTTGGGAAGTCACGATGGGCTGGTACGCGATGCCTTGCCTTGGGAACATGCAGCAGATGAGTGACAAGGGAATGATGGAGCACCAGCCCCCCAACCAGGTGCTGCTCAGGGAAGCAAGCTGGCCACCGTGCAGCAGAGAGGGAGACCAAGTGTGGGAAGGGCCACGCATCCATGCTCCAGGTGCTCCCAGAGTGCTGCTGGGATAAGTGGGAGCTTTACCTGAATGAGGAGCTGGTCTGCAAAAATAGTAGCTGTATAGCTTCAGGCTACAGACACTTAAATTTAAGTGTCCACCTACAGTTCACTGTATGTGAGTTGCTTTCATGGAACAAATGGAACCCTAGGCTTAGATCTAGTTGCCTAATCACAGGTAGGTAACTAGAGCCAGCCAAACTCTCCTGGACTATCAAGACAGAGGTAACAGGTACAACACAGGAACATATGATAGTTATGTCCTTCTGGACCAGCAGGTAGAGGACAGGTGAGGTAAGCAAGGACATCCTGGCTGCTGCTGGATGCTTGTTTGTGGGCAGCTGAACCAAATGCTAGAGCTTTAATAGTTAAAATATGCACTTAGGCACCTGCTTCCCATGTAGACACCAGCGTGTGAAGACACATCTTCTTCTGTGCTCTGAATCTCACTCTAAGGGTCTAGGGTCCACCAGCCTGGTGCAGATATCTCATATAACCTCAGGTACCTCAATAGCCCTGGACACCCATGCATGGGCAACCGAACAGAGCCTTCTGTGTCTGGTTGCAGAGATCCTCTCCCAGGTGTATTGGTAAGATGTGAGGCATACCTCTGGAGCTGAAGAGGTTATAAACAGCAGTGACTAGACTGGCGTAACTCTCCTGTTTGAGATACTTGTATTGCCAGCACTTTGCAAAATGTAATTACATCATATCCATCTGCTTTAGCACAGAATCAGGGGACCACTACTGCGCTGTGAAGGACAGTCTTACATCTTTAATCGTTCTGTGATGTCGGCACTAAGTGACCTGTCTTCTAATCAAGGATGCAATGATACTGCATTTCACGCATAAAACCTGAGTGTACAAATTCATTCAACTGGCTTTAATTTGAAATATGGGCATTAGCAGCTGTACAATTTGTGACAGACTGATCATGTTTATGATGTGTCTGTTGGTATGGCCAATATTTTCTCTCTTCATCACCTGCACTTAAATCTTCCTTGCCTTTGGATGCTGTGCATGTGCAATGTGTAATAAAGAAACTGAATTACCTCTCACCCCTGGAGAAAGTGATCCCTCCAAATCAGCACGGTGGCCATTGGCAGGCAGTACACATCATTTGCATTGTAGTTGCCTGCACCCTGCTTGACCTACATATGAATACTGCAATTCACCTAATCCCTATTGCTTGCCCAAACATCTCCGATATAAAAAAGCGTGGTAATTGTTGCTGCTACCTGTCACAGGCATAGCATCATACCACAATATTCATGAAAGCTTGTGCAAAATGGTGCTCAACTGGCAAGAAAATTAAAGAGTTAATAAATTATGAGCCATTCTTTTTTGCTAACAGAACATGTAGGAATTAAAGGAGAGGTTTTCTTTTGGCCATAAATTAGCTCCCACCCTCCTTTTGTTTGTTATTACAGTCATGGTTCAAAGCCCTCTACAAAAACAAGGTCCCACTTTATTATAGGACAGTCAGGTTCAGCGCACAGCTTGCAATAAAGAAATTAGCAAACCAGAAGCTGCAATTCTGTAGTAACACTCAAAAACGAAGAGGATTTAAAGTGACAAGATCCAATTAAATTTAATTACCCAAGCTGTATTTTCATTTTAACTGACACTTTTTATTAAGGAGCCACATGCACTAAAGCTAGAAACCTGGGCCAAATTGCATCCCAGTAATACAGTTATCTTATGCAAAATTCCGAGTATCTAATTTTCTAAAATGAAATTAGAGACATGGGGTTTGTAAAAGGTTCTCTTTGTCTGATACTATAAGATGCTATTTGCAATGTACCTACACTACTGTATATCTATGCTACAGTAGCACCTGATGTACCTAATAAAACTTATTATTGGAAAAGAGTCTTAGCACATCTTTATCATTTTTTAATATGAAAGTATTCAGTATAAGTCAGGGACACTTAACAACGGCAAATCTAAAACTCTTGAAAACTAAAACATTAAGTCTTCTATGATTTTGACATGAGAAAGTTATTTATGAATCTTTTAATTTTAGGTTTAAACAGGCACACAAAGCTGGACCAAATTATTATTCTGACCTCACCTTATTTGTCCCCATGGCAGCAAAAAGCAAAGAGGAGCTGCAGAGAACAATCCACTGTGAGACTTACACTTGGGAGTTCTTTCCATGCCTCTTGTTTTAAACAATATATAGCTAAAAATATGAAATTAAAAAATTGAAAGGCAGCAGGTGAATGGTTAAACAACCAAAAAGAAAACAGGAGAAGGGACACGTTTATTTAAGTAAACTCAAGCCAGTGGGAACAGTCTAGCAGCCATGAGGCTTTAAGAAATGCATGAGGTTGCACAGTGATCCTTCCCTCCCCAGGGCTGAGTAGGATGTGCCAATGCCTTTGATGGCTGGGAGTGGGGCTATCACTGATGCCGGCACCTCAGCACCCACACCATGCCCGCTGGAAGCCCTCCCCAATGGCAGGATTAAGAGTCCCCCGGGAGCAGGAGGAATCATAGAATCATAGAATCATAGAATCATTGTGGTTGGAAGAGATCTCAAAGGTCATCAAGTCTAACCTTCTACACAATGCCACCATGCCTGCTAAACCCACTAAACCATGTCTCAAAGCGTCACTTCTAAACGTTTTTTGAACACCTCCAGGGATAGTGACTCCACCACCTCCCTGGGGAGCCCGTTTCAATGCCTAACTCTTACAGTGAAGAAGTTCTTCCTAATATCCAACCTGAACCTCCTCTGGTGCAACTTGAGACTGTTTCCTCTGGTCCTATTGCTAGTTACCGGGGAGAAGAGACCAACCGCGACCTGGCTACACCCTCCTTTCAGGTAGCTGTAGAGAGCGATCAGGTCTCCCCTCAGCCTCCTCTTCTCCAGGCTAAACACCCCCAGCTCCCTCAGCCGCTCCCCATCAGACTTGTTCTCCAGGCCCTTCACCAGCTTTGTCGCTCTTTGTTGGACACGCTCCAGTGGGTGCACACCGTCTCCCCCTCCTTGGCAGGACCACTGCTCCCCCGTAAGTATGGCAATGGTCCTGCTCAGCTCCCCAGGGGACCTGCACTGCTGTCTGCTGTGTTCCCCTGCAGCTGTTCCATATAGCCCCTCAGGCTGGTGGGGATATGCATGGATGCCACGGGTGACTCTCCTGCTGACAGCAGCAAGGGACTGAAGGGTTGTCCAAAGGGAGTCACCACCAGGACGAACCCACAGGCTGTATTTCTTCCCCTGGAGGAGAGGAGAGATGTCGGAGTGCCAGGCTTCAGAGGGTAAATGCTTCCCTGCGGTGGCTGTCTCCCTAACAGGTATGCACAACAACATTACCAAGACCATTACCACAAACTGCATTTGTGAAAGTGAAGATTGCTTCCTTTTCTGCCAAGTACTGCTGCTAAACTTCTCAGGTTTCTAAGCAGAAGAGGGCTGTGGCTACAGAGGCTCTGGTTTTGTATGGGAGAAGGGAGAGGAAGAGACTGGGATAGAGTCCCAGTCTCTTTTATTTGTAAAGTGTGAAAATAAAGGATGCAATTACCTGGTGGGAGCAAATTTGGAGCCAAAAAAATGATCTGTAAAGTATTTTGAGAAAGGAATGAGGTGTAGCCACAGTCAGATGGTTCTCCATGCAAAGTTTCAGTATCGTTCCCCTTTGTAATTTTTCAGCTTAATTTCCTGTGACAACAGTAAAGAGTGTGGGTATTAACACCTACCAAAGCAAAGTAAGTGACAGGCAATAACCTAGCACTCTCTTCTACCTACATTAGGCCAGAAAAGTAGAGCTACCACAAGAATTAGCTTATTTATTTAACAGCGTTCTATTTAATAACACATTTCAAAAAAAAATACGTTGTCATACACACCCTCCCCTCAAATCTGCATAGCTTCTTTGAGGTAGTGCCATACGAGTGCATTATGGGGATTAGAATGCAAATGTTTTGCACCATCACTTTCATCTTGGGGAGGCTCCCTGGCCGGTTGCATGTGCTGTGCACAATAGCTGGAAAGCCCAGTGGTGAAGTGGTTCATTTTTGAGGGGAACTCATGGTCTGTCACGGGAAATTTTATCCGGTGAGGGAGACTGGACCAAAGGGAAAAATGGGGCCATAAAGCAAACAAATCACAATTTTCACGAGCTACTCTGACTGTATTCCCATACTGGAATTTTAAATTTTCAGACCCAAGGTTGGTATTCCTTGGAGAAAAAAAAAAAAATGCAGGCACTCATATATTCCAAACCTAGGGGTATTCACAGCCAACTTAATGACTAATAACTTTATCTCTCAGTAATAGAAATATGGCGATGTCACAGTCAGAAAGTATTCATCAAAGAGCCACTGGGCTCACATAGCTAAGTTAGGTCGGTTCCTGCAGCTAATAACACCCTAGGGGAACTCACGGTTAGCACCCTTTCTGGCTATCTCTGACCTCTTATCCTGAACAGTTGTCACCCACTCCCAAGGGCAGCCTATAGCAAGAGTCCAGAGAAAGTCTCAAACTCGCCTTTAGATCCATAACGTGACTCCTTGACGGATCAGCCAACAAACCCCACAACCATCACAGATACACATCAAAGGTCTTTTGTCAAACACATTCTTTTCACTCCTCCTTTCACATCAAAGTTAAAGAGGGAAGAAACAGTTTTAAGCAGAATGCAAACAGATCACTATAAACCAAACTTTTTTTAAAGGGCAAGTTGAAGGAAGAGGAGAACATACATATGCAAAATGGAAAAGGCTGCTTTATCCCAAGAATCAGGACTCCCTATTGGGACTAACCCCAGTTCAAACACGGTTATGAGCTGTATGTGGATGAGCTCACTTGTGCCCCATGCCCACCTTTGTATGATCCCCAGCTTCTCTGAGACACATCTCCACAGTGCACCACAGGACAGCTGGGCAAAGGGGCAGAGGTCTTCACCTTCCTCATGCAATTGCACTTCCATTCAGCTCTCCAGTCCCAGGAACCCTGACCAAAACATGGTTTGCCAGGTGCTGATTTGTCTCTAATCTCTTGTCTGTCTCTGCCCAAGCAACACAGAAATTCATACACAGTGTACACCAATTCAGTTGTTAATTATAAAAAGATTACAAACATCAGTAACTTTGACATAGGATTCCTTCCAAAGACACTACATGTTATAAATTGCCCTCAGTAGCACTTACAGTGAATGAGACAGCCTAACTCAGACCCTTTGAAATCCAGTCTTGCTCCTGGAAAGGACAGGAGAAGTGCTCACGATGGTGTCAAAGGGTGTCTGGGGTGTCAGCTTCATACTCAGAAAACAATAGACAAGTAGAATCTGATTAACATCCTGGATGACTAACTAAAAAAATACCTTCTGCTTTTCTACCAGCCTTTCCTAAAAAGCAGCAATAATGCAAAAGACAAATTCTCTTCCATTGCATAAGGCAGTAATTTCTCTAACCTTTTCTAATTTTCCTCTTATTTCTGTCACTTGTGATGAGGCCTTGACAGGCTTGAGAGGTGGGTTCGTGTGAACATCAGGAAGTTCAACAAGGCCAAGTGCAAGGTCCTGCACATGGGTCAGGACAATCCCCAGGATCGATACTGACTGGGGGATGGACGGATCGAGGGCAGCCCTGCAGTGAAGGACTTGGGGGTAGTGGTGGATGAAAAGCTGGACATGACTCGGTAATGTGTGTTCACAGCCCAGAAAGCCAACTGTGTCCTGGGCTGCATCCAAAGCAGCGTGCCCAGTAGGTCAAGGGAGGGGATTCTGCCCCTCTGCTCCGCTCTGGTGAGACCCCCCTGCAGCACTGCCTTCAGCTCTGGGGTCCTCAGCACAAGAAGGACATGGACCTGTTGGAGCGAGTCCAGAGGAGGCCACGAAGATGATCCGAGGGCCAGAGCACCTCTGCTGTGAGGACAGGCTGAGAGAAGAGAAGACTCTGAGGAAACCTTATAGCACCCTTCCAGTACCTAAAGGGCCCTACAAGAAAGCTGAGGAGGGACTTTTTACAAGGACATGTAGTGATAGGACAAGGGGCAATGGCTTTAAACTGGAAGAGGGAAGATTTAGATTGGACATCAGGAAGAAACTCTTCACCATGAGGGTGGTGAGGCACTGGCACAGGTTGCTCAGAGAAGCTGTGGCTGCCTCATCCCTGGAAGTGTTCAAGGCCAGGGTGGGTGGGGCTTTGAGCAACCTGGTCTGGTGGAAGGTGTCCCTGCCCCTGGCAGGGGGGTTGGAACTAGGGGGTCCTTAAGGTCCCTTCCAACCAAACCGTTCTATGATCTTATGATTCTATTGTATGTTTCCACCTTCAAATACTGATTAAGTATGAACATTATAGGACATGCAGAATAACCAAAGAGCTTCTCACTCTTCTAGCTGATGAATATTTAGTGATGTGATAAGTTAGTTTATCCAAGATATCAAACATCAAGCAGACTATCAGAAAAAGAGGACAAAATATTGTTCAAGTCATATGCATATTAATTCTGTAACTGCCAATTACCTGCTCAAAGACAGATTCTTCCTTTATTACCATTCAAAATTCATTAATTAAAAATCACATATTTAAGAACAATAACTCAAGAAAAAAATCCAAATTCAGCCCATAGCCACATATTTGTTTAGAAGGATGAATGACTGAAGGGGAAAAGCCCACCCAGCATCCAGTCGCACACATACTGTGAATGGCTCTAAAGCGCCTTTCAGGTGAGCAAACAAATCGTGTAATTCTATCGTGTGCTGATTCAAAAATAAATGCTGAGCAGACTCAGTTGGTTCTGCCTGGCTGTGGAGGGTGTCTCGTTTCCAGCGCCAGGGAGACTTAACAGGTTTGTAGTCATTTCCATGCTGGTCTGTGGAAACAACTATAGAAGTCTATGGAAGGTATTCATTAAGAATGGAAATGCAGGAAACGGCTTCTCTTGGCTGCAAGAAAATATGTCATCTAGCTGGTTGGTGAGTCTTACTCACAGGTTCTAAGTTAAATCAGCCTCTAGATTTGAGGTCAGGAGAAGATTTCCCCAAGCTCCAGGCTGGCTGTTCTTTCTGGGAGGCTCTTCATTCTTCCTGGGATCTTCTAGGAGGGTTTTTTAACGTGTCTCAAGTCATCACAGGATTTTGGGGTTTGATGAGGCTCTTGATCTCTTGCTCTCTTTCTGAAACACATTTTTGTAAAGTTTGGTCTTTTCCTTTAGGGATAGGTCTGCACTGACATGCTGAAAGTCACAACGCAGCCAAAACATCCATTCATGTCTCAGACTGGGTCTCATGTTTCAAACACAGAAGAGGGCAGTTTAGTATTACTGTTGTTTGTGTTCTGCATCTTCTATAGGACTTTAGTCTCCGTGTGGTCACCTTGTAATCTACAAATTTTATTGCATACATATATGCATACGCATGCATACATGCATACGTATAAAATTGATCAGAATGAAAAATGCATACATAGTTAATAACATGACCAAAGAATGCTGGAAGTAGGTCTAAATAAATGCCAACACTTCATCAAGCAAAGCAGGACTGGAAGAAAATCCAGAGGTCCCATTTGTTTGCCTGGTTAAGCTGTATTGTTATGCTCTGTCCTCCTTTTCATCCCCCACCTTTTGTACTAATCTTCCCTACATCTGCTGCCAGCTAGGCCAAGCTCAAACAGCAGTGTCAATTCGAGGGTCAGGGAGGTCAGCAGTGACACGCGATTTAAGTGTTATTCACTCTGATGCCGTGACAAGACAGATACAGCGTGGCCTGACTAAAGTGATGTATGTTAAATTTGTTGCAAATTACTGGCATGATGGATCTATTGATGACCCATTGCAGCTGTCAGGATGTCTCTATCAGTCTCTCAGTTACGCTTTCTCCTGCTGCTCAGCCCCATCCCCCTCTGACTGCTCCCATCAAGCACAGGGTTGCTTTATAGTCCCTGAGAAACTCAGGGTGCAAAGCACAGGGAAACAAAGCATCAACATCTGCTGTGAACCTGAGGAGCACTGGAAGTCATCTCAAGAGGTGTAAAAGCTTGGTGGTTTGTAGACTAGA
The DNA here is from genome assembly GCF_000690535.1 of Cariama cristata. Lineage (NCBI taxonomy): Eukaryota > Metazoa > Chordata > Aves > Cariamiformes > Cariamidae > Cariama > Cariama cristata. Next base: position 23,833 of record NW_009617975.1, read on the forward strand.
GTCGTTATTCAAGTTCACATAATCCGGACTTCTATAAAAAAACCTAATCATTAATAGTAGGTTTTCAAGCTGACTCTTGTCTTCATCCAAAGTATTGGAAATATGATTATTTGAGCTCTTACTTGAGGTATCTGAATCGTCTCAGAAATTCCCTGAAGAGGGACAAGGCCTCTTTTTAGCTTTTGCTCTCAAGTTGAGCAGAGAGATAACTGATCTGGATTCTCCACAGCAGAACCTGGGAGTGCAGAAAAAGGCAGACAGAGACTACTCAGGGCCTTCCCTTCCTACTGCTCCCTCCCCTTGAGAGCAAAGCAATATCCAGCTTCTCTGGCAAGTGGCACTGTAGCATGGGAGGGAAGGGCAGCAGCCACTTTATAGCAGGTTCCTTGAAGAATCACAGCTTGCCTGCTGAGACTCTCCCCTTCATGCCCCGAGGGAAGCAAGGTGTGTGGCAAGCCACGTCTGACTTGTGTCTTTTATAGTGATGCAAAGCTGGACCTTGGGAGAGGCATGGAAGCTTGATCTAGTGAAACGGAGTAAAACAGATGGAGACCAAATCCTCCCAAGTATCATAGATTATTTCTACCTTCAAACCAATGTTCCTCCTAGGAGTGCTTGCTCCTGGGCAGGTGCAGTAGTAATTACAGAACTTTAGCCCTTCCACACATTTTAGCACAGACAGAGGAAGCCCCTAGTCGTGATGATAAATTAAGTCCCATTCCACAATTACATTTAAGGAGCACCTTATGCAAATTTCTTCTGTTTCAAGCATTGGATTTGTTTGGTTGGTTTTTTTGCATTAACTCCACTGTAGCTCTGAGGCATCCTAGGTTAGTATTGTTCTTGTTTCTAATTATCATTACTTCCTGCTGCTGCACCTTTGTTCTTTCATTCTGACCCACAGATTGTTATCTCTTTGGTCTAATGTTGCAGAGTTATTTTTAATAACATCTAATTTCTTCACAATCAAAGAAAGAGCACAATTCAATTGTAGTCCTTCTATTCTCAACAATTTGCATTGGAAAGATATGGCCCAGGTGCTTCTGCTCTCATATTTTCTCTTGGATTGTGCTAAATGCCACCCAGCAAACAGCGATATTCACGGCTGCTGAAGAGTAATGTCCTAATTGGAGAGAGTCAGTGTGCAAGAGAGTGTCTGCAAATCTGAAGATGTTTTCAAGAACACACATCTTATGAAGGATTGTTAGGGAAAAGGGGGAGTGGAGACAACAGTTCTATTGCTTTCAGTCGAGTTTGTCATTGGAAGATCAATATGGCTATTAGGATTCCAGTTGCACCAGCACCTTCAGCATCTTTCATTATGATGCATATCTGACCTCTTCCATTTTAATTTGAGTAATCAAAACCCAAAAGAAATGAGAAGCAGCAAAGAAACCTAGACCACTTTATTCTAGAACTGGTATAACGTCAGTCAAGGTTGTGGTTCCTTTGTTAATTTTAATCCCTTGTAAATACTCATTCATGGCAGAGATGAAACATTGACAACCAGGAAAGACTCTTTAAAAAACAGTGGGCCCTTCAGCAATTCAAATATGTTGATAGAAATATAAAGATTTTTCCCTATCTACATGTGGATTGAATCACCCCCCAAACTAGTACAAAATCTGTACTTAAATGTTATACTCAAAGCTCGAGATGAACCTTAAAAAATCTTACAGCAATATAGATCATTATATGTGGTATCCAGATCTCTCCTTCATCACAAATAACCACACAACAGTCACCTGAATGGTCTGGTGCCTGAAAAAGAGAGCTCATCTCAGATCATACTCCAGGAGCCACTAGGTGATACTGAGAAATAAGAGATAGGAAAGGTACAAGAAAACAATTTTGAAAAGACTGCAGCCATAGTTCAATCTCCTCTGGTGGAAAATAATACAGTTACAGTTGTGTGCATAAGCCCACCAGCACAGGATCCCTTCTAGACTCCTTCTTAACAGCAGATTTTAATCAGAGCACTCATATATATTTATCTGAACTCCACCTCACCTTGAAAACTGACGACATGGGAGTCATGGCTGTCCTCAAACAGCTTGCAGTGAAGTGCTGTAACTCAGCATGCAGTAGTTAGGGAACACTGTCTGACAGTGAACGCTGCACCACATCTTATCAGCAAGGCTGGCAACCATGGCTATTTTGTCCCTGTGCTCTGCTTCTTCAAAGGGGTTTAATTAGATTACCATCCTTATCTGTAAGTCTCTTGGTGGCACTGGCCAAGAAGATTAAAATATAGCTTTAAGTTGTCAGATAAGGGAACTGTCTGCACCACTCATACCACCCGTAGGCACATTCTAGCAGTCGTCCCAACTCTGAGGAATAATATCTTATGGGAACTAAACACCATAGCAAAACTCTTCACCTTCCACTCCAAGGACAAGGCACATTTTTATGGCATCATCTTTGCTAACACAGAGACACTTGTGAGCATACACATTTTAAAATCTTTTAATAAATCTCCCAAAGACAGATCTCCTTTAAGGAAGAAGATGTCAAAATAAAATAGATGATAGCCACGTCGATTAAAGTTACACTACAAATACAAAAAGCTTTATAGCAGAGCTGGACAAATACAAGTAAATTGCTGTGAAACACAGAGGCCCATCTAATGGATCTAGTACAGAAAACAGAAATACTTCACATGGAAGTGAACCCTTTTGTCTTTACTCATGGATCCATTTCCAGTCTAGCTGGTAGAAACACTCAGGTTTGCTCCCTTTTAGCTGGAAAATGCATTCAGTATGTCCAGGGACACATGCACAAACCAGCCAGTATTCTTCTGATACAGTGAGTGATTTAGGATTGAATTTCTTCAGGCAAAGGCAGAAATTGGACCAGAAATCCCACTTCCTGGGAAGGTGCCAGAACCTAAGCAATCACTTTGAAAAGCTGTATTTCAAGAGAAAGTGTGAACCATCATCCCATTTTAAGAACTGAATCTTGTATCAAATCCCTTAAGGGAGTTAAATGAGAGTGAATGGCCCTTTCCTCTGCGTTGGTGAGGCTTGGGACCAAAATGCTCACTAGTGTCGAGGTCAAGACACCGAAGTATAACCTTCAACACTATGGAAATTCATGGTCAAAGACCATAGTGTGTCTGATATAGGAGCACTTGAAGTCTTAGATCACCAACAGAGTGAAGGTGTTGAAGACAGTAATTCTGAAAGTGAATAACTACAGTTGGTTTGAATCCCTTTGTATATAACCCTCAGTTTGTGAAAACTAACAAGATCAGACCCTAAGGTGATATGACTTCAGACACTGAGTAGATTTTTTACTTCAGGTAAAATTAAAGTCATCCTCATAGTTTTCATCTTCTTTGGTTTATTTCTTTTGTCCTTATTTTCTTTCTCTCACCCACTCTTTCAGTCTTTGACTCTTTAGATCTTTCTTGCTCTTTCTTGTTCTTTTTATTTCTTTATCTTTCCCTCTTTC